>NC_132913.1:33213235-33325735 GCF_047675955.1 Chlorocebus sabaeus | reverse complement strand
GTTCCTTCCACTAGAAAAGCAAACAACCCTAAAAAAATTGGCTGCCAACAAATTCTTATTCTTAGCCTTAAAATTTGCCATGCAAATTTCAAAGTGTAAAAATTATGCACACATGACAAATTTTAATTATGGCCATAGATTTGGAAATGCTTTTATTCAAGATGGCTGGAAAGTTTAAGTGCACTAACACATGAGCACATGAAACAGAATTCTTGAGAAGATTGTCATCTTTTTTTCTTTCTTATATATATAACAAACAGAATCGTTATTTAACAAATAAAATATTTGATACAAAAACAAAGTTTTTTGGCGTTAAGGTGTACAAATTTGCACCTTATAGAAATAGAGGGAAGGTGAGTGTATTACACAGCGTTGATATTCTCTTGGAAAGTTTGTGTGCCTGAAGCATAAACCTACAGGGGTTACTGACTTCTGCCCTAGGAAAGTGGCCCAGGAAATCTAGAGAAAATCATGTTGGCTTTTAGTTACACCTACTTACAAGCATAGCCCCTGTATTAGCTGAACAATAGGGGAGTGGCGAAAGCAAGTGAAAAAGTGTTTCCTACTACCCCAGGAGGAGAGCTATAGTCTACTTTTGTTATGAATCCTTGATGAAGCTAACCAAACATCAGATACCAGATCATTACACACCACCACCGTGAAGTATAAAAAGGCACTTAGCATTTTTGGATAGGGAGTCACATTCCAAGTCTCTCACAGTCTAGAATGAAAAAGATTTATTTTTATTTTTTTTAAACAAAGACAAAAATGATGTCATTGGTACCAAGCGATGAATGATCAGTATCATACTCTCTATTTCGAACTAATCTACCAGTTTCTAAACAATTATCTAAAGAAATAAAATGGAAAGTCCATCACGTAGAAAAATAAAACTCAGAAAAAAAGAAAGGAGGAAAGAAAAAACAGGAAGAGAAGGAAAGATAAAAAAAATCAGGGAAAAAAAGACAGGGAGAAAAGAAGAAATCACAGGAGATGATACCTTGTTCTCAGGGATTTAAAGCCACTTACATAGAAACTATTCTTAGAGTAAGCTCCATGAAGAAATGTTTTCAGGCAAATTAAGTAATATTATAAAAAATTGCATTGTCTTATTACATTTGATGTTTTTAGTGGTTGAAAGAAAAATTGATACCAACAATAAATTCTTATTCTTAGACTTAAAAATGGATTTTAACTTCTGAAGATTGGCAAAGTAGTGATAAAATTGGTTGTAAAGCTATTTGTTGCAGTCTTACCAATAAATAATAAGATCTAAGTTAAAACATTTAAAAGTGATTCTCCAGTTATTGTTTGATGTGGCCTAGATCAACTCATAGCCCATAGGAATAGAATTATAAATGATATAAAACACAATGCTTTCACTGTATTAAAAATTAGCCTAAAATGATCTTGAAAACTTATTGGTTAAAATCATAACAAGAATTGTAGAACTGCCTAAAATAATATCTTTAAAAGGAAATAAACATGAAAAAGTGCATTTTTATCTTCTTTAATTTCGATATGTTCAAAATGAAAATATATTGCCAAAAATATTGACATTTATTAAGGTAGTCTTCAATAATCATCTTACAGCCAAATGTGATCATCCTTTTATGTAGCAATAGTGCACGTGCAACACCGTGGTTTCAATAATTCTTCCTTTGTGAGGCATGGTGTATAGACATCCTGAGAGCTTTAAAAATTCACCTTAACATTTTAAGGGTAACTACTTATTTCTTAATACATGCTTGATACAGAAAAGGCTTATACAGTAGTAAAACATGCTTTCTGAAGGTCTAATTATGTATTAAAGCTGAACTGGTTTTGCTCTAAATAAATGTATATCTAATGTCATATGCTGGGTCAACTGATTTTACATTTATAATAACAGTTTACATATTGCATTAAGCTTAAAAATAAAAGTACAAAATTTTATACTGGTACTAATCATTTACAACATAAAATAATCTTTTGTTTCAAATACATATGTATTTGAAGTCATTGGTACTCTACATCTAATCTATCTATGTATCTTTCTATCTATGTATCTTTCTATCTATCTACCTATGTATCTATGTATCTATCTATCTATCTATCTATCTATCTATCTATCTGTCTGTCTGTCTGTCTGTCTATCTATCTATCTATCTATCTATCTATCTATCTACAATTCCACAAATATTAATTGCTAAGCATTTAAGGCATGTATCGGTTTCCATAAATTTCAATTTGTTCATAAATCTTTCTGACTATTCCTGGTGGATACATAAAACTACACCTGGACTCAGAGTGTCCAAGTGCTAAGCCACAAACCGAATGACACAGAACACAGTTTCTACCCTGAAGGAAATGCATTATTCTCAATATGAACATATTGTTTACTCCAGAAAATATTTGACTTTGAGGTTACTGAAAACCAGAAGAAATGGTGTTGTCAATACACCATCTTGGAGAAGTACTAATACATCGACTTTGATCACAGTTAAAAGTGTAGTTCCAAACCACACAAAAATATTATTTTGTTTTTCTATATAATTCAGGAGGGCTTATTATTCAACAAAGGAATATTTGATGTGATAAAAAATGAATTTCTTTTGTGGAAGAGTACACGTATTTGCCAAGAATAGTAAAAAGGTAAGTGTATTAGACATTGTTCAAATTCACTAGGAAAGTGTGTGTTCCAGCACAATAAACGAGACACACTAGCCAAGCTAATAGCAGCTGATGATGCCACCAAGACTTCATTGAGTGGCATTCTACAACCTTTTATCTGGGAAGGCAGGTTACTTCCCATTGTCCACAGCCCTGGGGGAGCCAAGTACCTTGTTTGCTTCTGACTCTCAGAAGCTCAAAACAGGAACCTCCACTTCTGGCTGTATTTCTCTGCTGGCTGATGACGACCGCGAAGCATATTGTAGGAGTGAGGAACAGTGGCCTAAAGAACTACAAGATACAATTTTTAGGAATTATATAAATTATATGTTTATTTAGTCAAATTGTTTTACTAATGTAGAATTATTTTTAACTTTGCTGTTTTCCTATTAAATTCATTTAATCAGTCTATATGACCACAGTCTTTGAGAATAATGACCATGGAAATTCAATCAACAAATGCCATTTGTAGTAATATAAAATGTTTTCGTGCTGGTTATTAGGTTATTATTTTCCAGCTTCAAATCGATAGTAGTGTTAGAACTAGTATTCTACAAACATACTTTGCAGACCTAACTGGCTCTTGTTGGGTGTTTTCAATAGGGGGTGCTAAGTAGTGGTTGGAAACATGGACACGGGAGAAGGGAGGCTTTTTTTGGTAGTTGTTCAATTTTGCTTCCTATTCCTGTTCTCCTGATGCAGCCAGTGTTCTTCATACTGGCAATGAGATTGTTCTGGATTCCAGGAATTTTTCCCCCACATTTCCAGACCCAGCTTATTATCCATCTTTGAAAATACTATAATAGCACTAGCTGGCTGACAGTCCCTTCTCAAAAACCTGGTTTCCAGCTCTGCAAAGAGCTTCCTCTGGGCATTTAATGACCAGAACCAGCTATGCAGTTCCCTCATCTCACAGCACCGTCTCCGTAGGGGTCATTTTAGGGATTCTGAAACCGTAGGGTCCATCTTTAGAGCTTCTTAGGATACAGATTTAGCAGAATACCCTTTCTTCCTCGGAGACATGAGCCTCAGGTCGGAAGGGCCACTCCTTTAAATTTCTAACAATTCCACCATCTTCTCTGTTCCCCAGTCACAGACACGGAACCTCTTTTAGGCAGTTATCATCTCCGGGTTACCTCAGTGTTTCTATTTTCCTTCTCTGTACTCCAGTCTATGTAACCAATTCTTATATTAAATTATTTCCATTGAAATAACTAATGCAGTTTCAGTTTTTCTTACCAGATCTTGTTGAGTAATGCTCACATCGACATTTAAACAGCTAAACTTTTGCATGACGAATATAAATTTGACTTTTAATACAACGGTGAACTGACACAAAGGAAAATAATCTACAAAGTGAAAATTGAAAGTGAATGTAGGAATCCTGAATGATAAATAAGTACCCAAGTGAGACTTTGTCCTGAAGGCTTTTGTGAAACCCTGGAGAACTTGTGCTTTCACTTTGGTGATTGCTCAGTGGAACAGAGAATGAGATATGAACCACCTGAGAGAAAGAGTCTAATAGAATGACTATAAAATAAACCTGTGACCCAAAGTGTTTCACTGTGACCCAAAGTGTTTCACTGTGAGAAGGGTGAATGAGAAAAAAATGAACCTTAAAGAAAAAGTCAGCAAGAAAAGTTGCCAGTCTAAAGCTTGACACTGGGTTGTGGGGGAAACGCTGTGCCCTCAGAATTCATCATCTTTAAAATTGTTGTTTTGGAGAGACAGGCTCTCTCTATGTTGCCCAGGCTGGTCTCGACTCCTGGTTTCAGACTATCTTAATGCCTCAGCCTCCCAAAATGCTAGGATTACAGGCCTCAGCCACTGCACCCAGCTGGAAATCATAATCTTTTTTTTTTTTTTTTTTTTTTTTTTTTTTTTTTTTTTTGAGACGGAGTCTTGCTCTGTCGCCCAGGCTGGAGTGCAGTGGCCGGATCTCAGCTCACTGCAAGCTCCGCCTCCCAGGTTCACGCCATTCTCCTGCCTCAGCCTCCCGAGCAGCTGGGACTACAGGCGCCGGCCACCTCGCCCGGCTATTTTTTTTGTAGTTTTATTAGAGACGGGGTTTCACTGTGTTAGCCAGGATGGTCTCGATCTTCTGACCTCGTGATCCGCCCGTCTCGGCCTCCCAAAGTGCTGGGATTACAGGCTTGAGCCACCGCGCCCGGCCAGAATTCATAATCTTAAACTGGCACTTATGCAGGTTTGTTTACTGAATTTATTATTTACAGTCTGAAAATTCTTCTGTAAATAATTCATTTTAAAATGCACTTTGACAGTGGTATCCCCAAGGAAATAGTATTTTGAAAACGATATTGGTGAGCTCTATTTCAATCCAGGTGACAGATACTTCAAGAGATTATATTCCAAGAAAAATATAAGTCAATCCATTATAAAATAATACACACACATGAACAGGGTACTATGAATGAGAATCAGCAACAAAAACAGACAACAGAAAGTTACCTGTAAAAACTATAATTATCAGATATAAAATATAAAATAATTATATGTTTAAAAAAATAACAGTTTAAAAATTTTGCATTTTTTCTTTTATAAATAACCTTTTTTTTTTTTTTTTGGCTTTTTGGTGTTTATATACAGGGTATAAACATAAACCTGTGACCCAAAGTGTTTCACTGTGAGAAAGGTGAATGAGAAAAAATTGAACCTTGAAGAAAAAAGTCAGCAAGAAAAGTTTCCTGTCTAAAACTTGACACGGGGTTGTGCAGGAAACACTATGCCCTCAAAATTCATCATCTGTAAACAGAAACAGGGTATAAACATGAAAAAGCAAAAAGCAGTTCTTTATAAAAATGTATAATTATGTAAATAACTCTAGGGACAGGTTAGATCCAATAAAGAAACAGATAATGTAAACATTATCTGAAACGTAGCAAAGAGAGAGAGGGAGAGAGAGTAATAGAATGAGAAAGATGAATTGAAAGGGTCTAAGAGCTATGGAGGATAGAATGAGATTGATCTAACATTAATATAACCAGAATTCTAAAAAGAAGTTGTAAGAAGGGAAGAGGCAACATCTAAAGAAGTTATGTTTCTAATGACTCAGAAATTAGGAAATACACAAATCCATATATTCAGAAATTCAAATAAAACCCAAGGAAGATACATGAAACAAATTCACACATAGGTAGTAATCATCAAACTGAGAAGATCTTAAAATACTGCTCCTAATAATAATAAGACTTTAAAGAAAGCCAAAGATAAGTTAGAGATTACTTACAACAAAATTGCAATTAGATTGATGGCTGAATTATCTTATTGTGCTGGGAGAAGAAACAAAACTACATAAAGTAAAAATAAAACTGACCAGCTCCAACTACATACAAAAGCCAGAAAAAATGGCTTTTACAAATAACTGTGTAATAAAAGTACAAAACATAAAACAATAGAGTAGACCGACAAGAGAATTCACTAACATAAATTCAAAAAGGGGGCTACAGGCGAAAGAAAAATGATCCCAAATGAATTAAGAAGGAATGAATACTACTATTAGTAAATGTATGAGTAAACTTAAACTTTAGCTACTTAAAACAATAATGAAGTATCTGTTTTTACGGTAAAAGATACAGATACATTTTGAACAGGTATTACACATATTTTCAGAGTTGGATAACCCTAGTTAAAGTATTCTAAGACCTCTATATCGTTTGGGTAGAGGTAAATTAATTTTGTGTCAACTTGATTAAGGCACTGGGTTCCCAGAAATTTGTTTAAACATTTTTCGGGGGTGTCTGTAAGGCTGATTTCAGAAGATACTAACATCTGAATTAGGTAAAAACAGAAAAGTAGATTGCCCTCCCCAATACGGGTTGGCCTCATACAATTTGTTGAAATCCTGAATAGAACTAAAGGCTGAGTAAGGAAAAACTGTCTCTCTCTGCCTGATTGTCTTTAAAATAGGACATTGGTCCTCTGCCTTTAGAGTTGGATTTGGACTAGAAGTTACACCAACAGTTCTGTTTCTGAAGCTTTTGAACTCAGACTAAAACTGTTCTATTGACCTCTTGGGTCTCCAGCTTGCCTGCTGCAGATCTGGGGACTTAGCCTCCATAATCATGTGACTTAATTCCTTTCTCTATGTAACTACCTACCTATCCATCTATATAGACCTACATATATATAAAAGATACACATATATAAATATATATAAAGATATGGATTTATATATAGCTATTTATATTATTGCTTCTTTGGAGAACCCTAATACAGGTCCACTACTCTCCCTTTTCTGCGATTTCACTTTTCATGGTTTCAATTATCCACCATTAATCATTGTCCTAAAATATTAAAGGGAAAATTCCAGAAATAAACAATTTTTCAGTGTGAAATTGCACACCACTGTGAATAGCATGGTGAAATTTTTCACTGTCTTGCTCCATCCAGCTCAGGATGTGAATCATTCCTTTTTCCAGCATATCCATGCTGTCTGTGCCACCCGCCTGTCAGCCACTTAGTCGCAGCCTTGGTTATCAGATTGACTGTTCTGGCATAACAGTACCTGTGTTCAAGGAATCCTTGTTTTACTTCATAATGGCCCCAAAGTGGAAGAATAGATAGCGATGCTGGGAATTTGAATATGCCAAAGAGAAGCCAGAAAGTGCCTTCTTTAAATGAAAAGTAAAAGTTCTCAAGTTAAGGAAAAAAAAGGAGACCTATACTAAGGTGCTAGGATCTACAGTAAGAATGTTTGTATCTGTGAAATTGTAAAAAGTATATTGTTATAATTATTTCATTTTATTATTAGTTATTTTTATTAACCTCTTACTGTGCCTAATTTATGAATTAAACTTTACCATAGACATGTATTTATAGGAAAAAACCAGTGTATATAGAGTTTGGTACTATCTGCAGTTTTAGGCATTCACTGCTGTCTTAGAATGTATCCCCTGCAAATAAGAGGGGACTATTGTATAGATAAATAAGCCTTTCAAATAACTAAGGACTAAAAGATAGACTTTGCAATTTCTAAAAAGTAAAGGAAAACTATATTAAGACAAAAAAAAAAAGTGAATCAGTCTGAAAGAGACCAAATAATGTGGGGTAGGGCAAAAAGAAGCACAAAAACAAGGCAAATAAGAAATACATAGTAATGTGATGCAATTTAATCCAAGCATATCAGTAATGAAAAGTAATGTAAATGAAATAAACATTTCAGCTAAAAAAGGAAAGCTTGACACAACTAAAACTTTCAGGACGTGGAATAATTGAGGATCAAAGGATTGATAAAAAATAAGTCGAGCACTTACTGAAAAAAATGGAGAAGCTCTGTTAACATTAGACAAAATTTACTTATTGTAAAAATTATTAGATATTAAGAAGGACATTACATAAAAATAAATTATTCACTGTAGTAGATATTATAGTAATTTGATATTATATGCACACAATAATATAACTTTTAAATATATAAAGCAAAATTACTATAATTATAAGGTGGAATTTAATGTTCTGCTATCATAATAGGTATTAGTATAGTCCCTCAGTAATTGATTGAGCATACTGATTAAAAGTGAGTAAGAATATGGAAGAATCATATAGTACAATAAACTTCAGAAAATGGACAACAGAACACCCAACCATTAAGTAATACATATTATTTTTATGCATATAAAATAGTTACAAAAGGTAAACATGTTCCCCCTGTAAATTTAAAATGATTGACATTAGTCAACCAAATGACATTAAAATATAAATTTTATAAATAGTAGCATAAGAAAATGCATATGTTAGGAAAAGGTAACAGTCCTAGAAGACATAATTCTGATAAGAACAATCATGTACAGTAGAAATTAATTTGAACTAAAAATTATAGTATTATTATTAAAATTTATGGGACATAGCTAACACAGATGCTACAACAAAATTTATTGTCTTGAAAGCCTAGATTAGGAGAGATAAAATAGGAAGACACTGAACAAAACACACTTCTTTAGAAATTTTAAAATGAACACTAGAATAAAGCTAAAAATGTAGAAAAAAAGAAAGTAATAAAAATAAAATCAGAAGCGATTGAAATGGAAAGCAAAAGTACAAAGTTTATCAAATGGGAAAAAGTGATTCTTCCAAAGGAATTAGGTAAATCCACACTTTGCAATATTAATTTTAAAAATAGAAAGGAAAACAAAGCAATGTTAACAATAAGGAGGTTTTATAACTTTAGAAGATGCAGAGATGAATTCTAATAAATCTCTTTATTGGTAAATATATTTTACACAATAAAGTTGAAACAGTAAATTTGATAATCTACAAGAATACGATTTGCCAAAATTGTGTTAAGAAATAGTACAAACCTGAGTAGTCACGAATCTAAAAAATCAATTAAATTAGTAGATAGAGAACTTTACCATAAGAAAACCTGAAGCTTAGCTAAATTTCTACATTTTTTAGCAATAGAAAAAATGCAAATTAAAATATTTTTATGAGACTAACATAATTTGATGCCAAATAAGGTTAGTATCAGAAAATGTTAGAAACTAATCTCACTCATGAACATAGAAACAATATGTCAAAATATTAGCAATACAAATCCAGTTATTCAAAAAAGTAATGACCTATCACCTCTGAATTTGTTTCACCTCAAAAATGCAGGGTTGGTTCAATAGCTAAAAGTAGAATAATGTAATTCCTCATATTAACAAATTAAATAATAAAAACCACATGATATAACAATAGAAGGTTAAAATTTTTCAATAATATTAAATATATATTCATGATGAAATTTTAGCAAACTGCAAATACACAGAAAATTCCCTACCTTTATAGAAGTTATCTATTAATCTGCTGCAAGCATTTATTTAATAATTTAATAATTGATTTAAAATCCCCAGTATGAATGCTCCACTTAAGAGAACCCATGGAGCATCTGGGCTCTATTGCTACTTCTGGACATCTATAGATACTGGCACTGCAGAGTTTACAATCTGGCTTTCTCAACATTTCTCTGTAGGGAACAGGGACCCAACTCAGAAGTGCTAGGTAGTTGGTGATTTGCAAGATAAATTTTGAACAAGGATAAATCCAATAGGAAGGAAGGAGCTGGTAGGAAAATAAATTATTTGCTTTTTTCAATCACATTCCCCGACAGATCATTCTGCAGTATGATGGAGATGGAGACTTTTACCTAGAGATAGCGACGTGGCTTTCTTTCTTTCCTTCCTTCCCTTCCTTTTTTTTTTTTTTTTGACTGTGTCTTGCTGTTTCACCCAGGCTGAAGTGCAGTGGTGCCACCTCAGCTCACTGCAACCTCTGACTCCTGGGTTCAAGCAGTTCACTGCCTCAGTCTCCCGAGTAGCTGGGACTAGAGGCGCCCACCACCACGTCTGGCTAATTTTTTTTATTTTTAGTAGAGACGGGGTTTCACCATGTTGGCCAGGCTGGTCTCGAACTCCTGACCTCGTGATCCACCCACCTTGGCCTCCCAAAGTACTGGGATTACAGGCATGAGCCACCACGCCCAGCCTGACGTGGCTTTTCTTTTGAAGTTCTGACTTGCTCAAAATTGCTCCAACTTTATTTGCTCGCAATCCTTGTTTCCCTTTCCTTTTTTCGTCACTTATTCTGTCTTGAGATTGCAGTCCCAATCCTCAACTCCCACACTCTAATAAAGCTGTAGGCCAGGCACAGTGTCTCACGCCTGTAATCCCAGCACTTTGGGAGGCCGAGGCGGGCGGATCACGAGGTCAGGAGATGGAGACCATCCTATCTAACACGGTGAAATCCCCTCTCTACAAAAAATTAGCCGAGCGTGGTGGCGGGTGCCAGCAGTTCTAGCTACTCAGGAGGCTGGGCGACAGAGCGACTCAGTGTCAAAAAAAAAAAAAAAAAAAAAAAAAAAAAAAAAGGCGTAGCATTCATGCTCTTCTGTTTCCTAGGGAATCCATCCAGCAAAAAACATTCTTCAGCAGTGACATGGAGTAAAGGTGATAGATTTATAATGAAATAATAAAAAGCAGATAAAATGAATGAACTTTAATTTCCAGCATAAATGCATGAATTCGAAAAACAATGTAGCATGAATAAGTTGCAGAAGGATGCAGACAGTTATCTTTCCACTTATATACATTTCCAAAACAGATAAAATTAAGCAATGCAATTTTTACAAATATAAACCTCACTGGAGAAATACTCTTTTTTAAAATCCAAGATGTAATTAAAACGAAATTCAGCATAGTGGCTACTCCATTGAGGGTGGGAGTAGTGGGCAGTATGAATGGAGAAAGGAAACACAATGACTTATACTAATAAGGCTTTTTCCCTTGAGTAAGTGTTCATTTTGTTATTTTTGTAAGCTGTACAAATACGTTTACACATTTATCCCATATCTCGTTAGAATTCTATTCTCCTGCCTTCTGTCATCTTGTAAGTTCCTGCAGCTTTCTTTGAGAGGAGTTTCTCTGGCCTAGGCTGTGTGCTCCACCTGTGTACCTCAGGCCTGAGGCGCCAGGAAGTTTCTAAGTTTGTTCCTACAAAAGCATCCTTTCAACAATGCCAAATAGGAGTTGGTGGATAGACATCTCAGCTTCCACACCTCTCAAATAAGGTAACTCTGAGGTAATTCTATCCATTTCCTACTGGGTCCCAGCAGGATCCAGATGGTTTTCCCACTAAACCTCTCTATTTATCTACAATGAATTGACTTTCTTTTTGTGGTTACTGGGCTTCAAAAACAGCCCCCAGTGAATCTGCCTTCCCAGTGTTCAGTAGTCTCCTCTCACTTTGAATCTGGGTCAGCCCTGTAACTTGCTTTAAACAACAGAATGTAGTAGAAGTAACATTGTGCAATTTCATGCTCACAACTTATAATAACTTGGCCATCAAGATAATGGCATCATAATATACTGTGCAAAGAGGATATACTGTAGATACTTCTACTCATTTTAGCTTATCACTATTATGAAAGCTGACTCTTGAACAATGCCAAAGTTAGGGGTGCTGATTCCCCTACACACACCGTTGAAATTCACTTATAAATTTTGACTCCTCCAAAACTTACCTAATAGACTACTGTTAACAGGAAGACTTACTAATAACATAACAATTGATTAACACACATTTTGTATGTCATATATGTTACTGTATTATTACAATAGGGTAAGCTAGAGAAAAATGTTATTAAGAAAATCATAAGGAAGAGAAAATAGATTTGCTAGTCATTAAGTGGAAGAGAATCATCATTGAGTAGGCTGAGGAGAAAGAGGATAAGGAGTTGGTCTTCCTGTCTCAGGTGCAGCAGGGGTAGAGAAGATGGAAGAGGAGACAGGTGAGGCAGGCACATTTGGTGTACATTTATTGAAAAATGATAGGCTGGGCGCGGTGGCTCAAGCCTGTAATCCCAGCACTTTGGGAGGCTGAGACGGGGAGATCACGAGGTCAGGAGATTGAGACCATCCTAGCTAACATGGTAAAACCCTGTCTCTACTAAAAAAAAAAAAAATACAAAAAACTAGCCGGGCGAGGTGGCGGGCGCCTGTAGTCCCAGCTACTCGGGAGGCTGACGCAGGAGAATGGCGTGAACCTGGGAGGCGGAGCTTGCAGGGAGCTGAGATCCCTCCACTGCACTCCAGCCTGGGCGACAGAGCGAGACTCCGTCACAAAAAAAAAAAAAAAATGATTTGTGTATTGTTCAAACCCAGGTCGTTCAAGGATCAACTGTACTCCCTTAGGTCAGGAATGATAAAGGTAGAATCAGGCAATTGTAAACATAGTTTTTATTAATTCTTTTTTTCTTTTTTTTGCAATCCTCCTTTCTTTAAAATACATGCAAATAAAGATTTATCACACTGAATGATCATATCTTATAGAAACATGCCATAAAAACAAACCAAGTTTAGAAAAAAAAGCTTTGATTTTTTTTTCATAAGTTTTTGCTTTTGAAATCTGAATAGGCTCAAAATGTTGTACTTTGAAAAAATTTTAAAATAGGACTGTGGCTGTCATCTTTGTGAACAGGTCACATGTCTGCCTTCCAGAAGTAGAAGAATATAAAAGATGGAATCCTACTGTGCCATTAAGCCTGGGAAACAATATTAATAGGTTATTTTCCCACCTGCTAATTCCCATTTGTCTTTAATTTTTCTCATTCCACATAATAAAGTATACTGAATATACATCTTACCTATTACATACGGTTGATAGGGTGCAAAATCACTTTCTTAAAAGAAGAGTGAACTATTTTAGTTAACTATTTTACTGTCGGTAAAGCATTTGCCCTAGTTAATTTTTAATGACTCTGTAGTATATTATTTTGAAGTAAAATTACATAACTGCTGTGAATATTTCTAATTTATCTAAATATACCTTTGCAAATATCTTTGAAACTCTATGTAGCACTTAAGTCCATTTAAAGTATGTTTTTCTGTAACTATGGCTTGAAACTTGCATAGCCAGCCTTTGAAATGTATAAATTATGGAAGAAGAAAATCAGCGTAGTTTTCTTTTCCTGGGAAGTGGAGCAGTTAATATTCAACATGAAATGTCTAATCTTTAAATACATTATAATCTAACTGCTTAGGATAATTTTTGCTTTAATACCTTAAGAGTCTTCAAAGCCTGAAGGATGGGATTATTAAGATGGAATTTTAATGTCAAAATTATCAGAGAACTGAACATATTGCTAGTATTCATAAAAAATTGTATTCAATTTCTGTATGATTTGTTCAAATAAGAGATGAGAATACATTTGATTATAGCCAGTAAGTAACCCAAAATTTGATCAGATGACTGGAGGTCACTGCTGCGTAAGTGCTGTCAATTAGACGATTTAAGAGCTGAATTTACTCTAATGTATAAATGTACCTGCAGAGACATGCATAAAAATGCAGTCATGGAGTAATTAAACTGTTGGAATATTTTGTGGTGAAAATAATAAAAAAGGAGAGTACAAAAATAGATAATAAAAATGAATGTAAATGATGACAATTTATTTGGAAAACCTAGTATAAAAATGTAGAAAATATTTCTCAATATTCATTTACTAAACCTTTGAGATGACTCAAAACTAATATAGGCACCACAAATATCTAAACTTAAAGCATCTTATATTTAGCAGAACTTTATTAGTGTTCAGATTAATGTATGATATAGAATTTACTGTGTCAAGCCAACTAATACAAAAAGTAATACCAAGATAGTGTTTAACTGTACTATTTTAGGCCATTGTTTTATAGCGAATACATACTTTGCAGTATTTTCTATAATCAGGCTTGTCAGATTCTTAAGGAGGATTATCCCTGTGGCAATACAAACTTTCCCTTCTACATTATCAAATACCTACAATGATGTACTCATACATAATCACTTATAACTATTAATAGAAACTATAATAAGCAACCAATAGTCATTCAAACTTATAATTATAATTTTATTCCACTGATTGGGGGGATGTAGAAACTTGTCTTATGTGTTGGCCTTAAGATACAAAAGCTCAGTAGGTACCCTTCTTAGAACAATGCACGTTTGTAATTTATGAATGTTCTTTTATATTCTTGTAGGATATAAATATACAGTTATATTTTCCATTTCCCCAGTGCTACATAATTATAACTTGTAATAAGTAAATATTTATGAATTCACAGGATGTTCACTAGGAGAGAAGAATGTTATACTTGCAGATTTATTTAGTATTTGCAGAATTCAGATCTCATTATTAGGTTTTATGTTGTATCGCAAAATGCAAAAATGCATTGTTGTAAATTTGACTTGTCTAGAAAACATACCATCTGGTGATTCTTTTGAGACTTGAGGAATATCTCAACATCATTTATTGTTGGAGATAGACATTACAACATTAGTTAAAAATTTTACTCCCTTTACTTTTATATAATAGAGAACAAATGCTGTGTATCCTCTAGATGTGATAAATTATAGTTTCAACATTAATATTATGAGATATTATAATTTATAGGGCTTCAGAGATCATCTAGGGAGAAACAACATTATAATTGATTGTCAATGACTGTCTGTAATATTTGAAGAACTCTGAGGCTCCATTTGAAGAACTCTGAGGTTACCTATCAGTTCAGTGAGGGGGAAGGTCCTTGCTGATTGGAGATACATGCCATAGGTTCTGGATGGGCCCCTGGTGGCAAGGATACTCTGTACTTGCCACACTTCATCAAGTGTAAATTAAAGATAATTGATAGCTGATCATAAAAAAAAATCCCAGTCTCTAAAACATCCCATTGTATTATCAGATGGATCTACTTTGTCCATATATTTGCTCTAAATCTGATTACTGTAACTTTCTCCACCTAATTCTAATCTATTAGTCATTCAAGCATGAAAACTAGATATTTGAAGATCAACATTCTTATTCTCTTTAGATATTTGTCATTTTCAAATAAAAACTCATCAATTGCTCCAGCTTCTTCACCATTACTATAATTTGTTCAAAACCTTCTTACAACATTACTTCCATAACTGAGTCCTTCCTATGGTATCTTAACTATGTAAGATAAAACAATTTTTTTCTTTATGAAAACACTAATGTTAAATAGTGTTCTCTATTCATCTTTCACGTAGTGTTCACTAATTAATGGTGAAGACACCATTAAACTTCTATTTAATGCAGTGTCAAAGTCTATTATCTGTTTTGTGGTATTTTCACCCTCTTGGATCAAACCAACTTGCTATTAACTACAATACTTAGACGAAAAAAGTAAATCATTCTTATCTGTTCCAAATACTATGTTTACTGTTTTCCCATCTGATACTAATAACAATATTTTTGTGACTGCTCGTTATCAGCCAAGAACCACACTAAGCATTTTATCTTGCTCATTTTATTTAAAATCACCATAGCCTAATTTTATTTATAGAAAAGGAGACACTGGCACAAGAAATTGAGCGTCTTGTCTAAAGATATAGTAGCACTACATTTAACATTTTTGTATTTATTTTGTTAGTTTGGAACAATTTACCTTCTTGAGTTTTTATTCAATAATTATGGTACAGTCTCTTAGGAGACAAGAACACATATTTCAAACTTACCTTAGATAGTTAAGATTTGTTTTTCAGTGCACTTGAAAAAAAAGTTAAATGGAAAACTTTCTGAGAAGTTACACAAGCAAACCTTCTAGAAAAAGGGAATGCTTCTGCAGATATTCAATAGTGTTATGTTTCATTTACAATATTCTTTAGCCTAATAGGAGACTGCTTTGTGCTCATCATCCTTCTTAGGGGAGCACTTCCTTTCCCCTTTACAGAAGGATAAGATATGGTAAGTCAAATGCCTTCTGTCTCTACCGCTACTGCCCCTGGTGCCACAAATTTGACACTCCCCTATTATTTGCCTAAATTCTCACGATCAATTATAATCTGTGTATTCATTTTAATATCCTATGCTTGATGCTTGCCATCTTAACCCTTTTTATGTAGTTCCTATTGAATTCTTCCAACAATCTTAAGGTAGCATCATTTTAATACTCAGATAACATGAAAGAAAACTTGAGGTTTGGAGAGATTAAACGATACCAATTTAACCCATGATAAAATAGATAGCATATTTCTGAAACTGGATTTAGGTAGGACATTTCTGAAATGAGGTTTTACTCCAAAGTCTAGGTTTAGGTGGTAACTCACTACCTACTTTCTCTCTATGTGTTGCTTACCTCCTGCTCATTCTACTAGCGGTAATTCTCTCTCTCTCTCTCTCTCTCTCACACACACACACACACACACACACACACACACACACTCATTCACATTCCAGAAAAGGTTACCAAGTGATTGTATAATCCCTACTTTTCTGGTCATCCCATAGGATCTCAGAGATTTTGCCAAATACCTTGCTTGAATGAAAATCCATGGGTGTATGGCATTTCTTTTGTTTACCAGTCTAGAAAGTCTATCAAGAAAATAAATCAAATCACATAAGTTTGAACAAATATTTCCTAGTAACATATTATCATAACATTAACAAAATATATGTCTGAAAATTCATGACATAATTTTTTAGAATAGACCTTATACTCACAATTAATGAACCTAGGATCCACAAGTCCCCTTTTGTGTAAATGAAAACACGTACTCATTTTTCTCTTGTTTCACGTCCCATTTTCCATGATTTCCTAAAGGTCATTTATAGACAGGCACCAACTGCATACACCTTCAGTACTCTCACAAGCAGTGTTTCTCTGCCAAGACGTGATAATCTCTTTTGTGAGGTAGCTGCTATTTTACTATCACTCTCTTTTGGGGGGCTTAACACTTTACCTGACACATTCTCTCCTTTTTAATTTGGAGAATGTTATAAACATTTCTCCACAGATTGATATTCAGCTTGTCTCTAATCGCTATTAAAAATAAAGCCGCCACAGTGTGTACATACATGCTGTGTGAAAAATAGAAGAGAAAATCTTGGGTCAAAGATACATACACATTAAATTTTGATAGGTTCTCCCAAATTGTCAAATAAAGTTTATCACTTAATTCTGCCTGTAATCATGCACTGATGTTGTTTCTCTTTGTCCCAATCTCCTAAATAGGATTTAAGTCATTACTCTTCTTGTTATATGTTAATTATATCACATATGCTAAGTAACAGATCTATGTCTATTCGTATTATTTGATTCCGTAAACAACTTAAATTCTTATTCTGATTTCTTTGGTGTTTTGTAATTATCAATTAATTTCACCTTTATTCTTCCTGGAAACACTCTTAGAGCCATATTATACTTTTCTGTTTTAATCCCTTACAGTTTTTGATGTTTTTCAAAAACGTTAAGACATACAATCTATTTAGAAAACTAATATATATGCACCAAGATAAACGTCTTTAGTTACAAATTCAGCTGTCTCTTTTGTGGTTGTCCCTGCAGGTATTTTATTGAATTAAGGACAACTTAGGAAAAAGGATTTTAATGCATGCAAACTTAACATTTCTTAATGAGGTGATAATAATGTACATTTATACTTTATAAATAACTTCTACCTACTGCCCCTTTGATCCTAACCACTATTGATGGTTATTATGTCTATAACTACAAGAAAACTGAGACTCAAAAACCCAAAGTGCCCAAAATAACAATTTAGATGATGATAGGTATGAGATTTTAATTCCCAAGGTACTAATGTTGGTACTTGAGTTTGTTGTTCCTCAAAAGTATATCATCTATTATTAATTCTTCTCTCATCAATTGCTAGATGTGTGAAGACATTTGAATTGAATATTTCTGGAATCCTCCTCTCCATTGCATTTTGTGCCCCAACAAAATGTATTCCCCCACTAAAAATCCACTAATTAATGCCATCGAATTAAGACTTTTAACATCCAAGAGTCCTCTATTCAAAATCCAAATACCCTTGGAGATTTAATAATCAAGCTGTTAAGTAATTAAACCTTAGTAAGAATTAGCTTATCAGATTGCTTTTCATCAACCACTAAGTGAGAAGCAACGGAGCACAAAGTAGAAGAGATGGGATGGGGGAGAGTCACCTCACAAGCAGTTCTGAAGGGGACTGACAGTGTAACACTGTGGGTAGCATGAAAATCTGGGGGTGTGGTATAAATGGCAAATACAACAAACAGAACTATAATTTAGATACCAAGAGAAAATAAATTATTTTGTAATTTTGGTGTACATCTGGTCTTGACTACAGACATAAACTAACAATTATTCTACATTAGTTGGTTTTACCCCTAGAATGTTATTACACTCTCAAACTGCAGTTGAAAGTATGCTCTTGTTCTATTGACAATAATGGCAAAACTTTATTTAACTTTGTCTGGCATGCTCTTCTCATGGCCTGTCAAACACCTGCTTGAATTTCAACTCAAAGGCTACAAACAAACAACCCCCCAAATCTTTGGAGTTTGTCTGATCATTTGTATCTCTTCCAGTCCTTGGGAAATTTGCCCATTCACTTCCTTGTAATCTATTTTAATGTACATAGGCTAATGTCATACAATCATGACTCCCGATATGGTTTGGCTGTGTTCCCACCCAAACCTCATCTTGAATTGTAGTTTCCATAATTCCCAAAGGTCATGGGAGGAACCCGGTGGGAGGTAATTTAATCATGGGAGTGTTACCCTCATGCTGTTCTCGTGATAGGGAGTGAGTTTTCAGGAGATCTGATGATTTTATAAGGGGCTTTTCCCCCTTTTGCTTGGCATATCTCCTTGCTGTTGCGATGTTAAGAAGGATGTTTTTGCTTCCCTTTCCACTGTGATTGTAAATTTCCTGAGGTCTCCCCAACCATGCTGAACTGTGAGTCAACTAAACCTCTTTCCTTTATAAATTATCCAGTCTCAGGTATGTCTTTATTAGCAGCATGAGAACAGGCTAATACAACTCCTTCGCACAAATGTATTTTATTTTATATTTCCCACCTTCTGTTTGTCTCATATTCCTTGATGACTGAGACCAAGTCATATTATCTTTGTATTCCTAGCATCTGTTATAATGTCTAGAGTTTGTGGCAAAGACTGATAGGTTGGAAAATGTTTAGTGAATGAATTAACTAACCGGTCAAATATGTAAATACAGATGTAAACAAACATCTTTATAAAAAGTCTTTCCTCCTTTCTCAATAAAGCTAAACAGTCACCTGTGTTTTATTTATTTTCAGCTTGTTTTATTCTTCGTGACACTTTGATTTTGTGATGCAGAATGCTACACTTATCAGTCCAATCAGTTCAATGAAACTACCAGTCAAAATAGAAAAAAAAGAGGTTAGATCCAGTGGTTTAAATATTAAAAGAAAAAATATTAATTTATTGACTGCATTTTAAAATATACTTTTATTATCTTAAAAGATATTTAAATGCTTTTTCTGGCATGGTATAGACACAGATAATGTTTCATATGGGGTGTCCATAGGTTTAGCCTTCTAAATGAAGGTATTTCTATATCTTTGTAAGCCTTCGTTTATCATAAATTATAACAACATCTATCCCACACATGCTAATGCATAATATAACTTTCTATACTTGACTCTCCATTTTTCTATTCCAATCTCAAGTTCTATAATCTTGGCAGATCTGTATTTAACACATGCATTGGAAGACCACTTTTGCTTCTGGGGTTCTTGAAAATTTTACAAGTTTTGACCAAACAGGATGCAGAATTGTTTTTGACTTTCTGCCATGAAATGTCTAATAACCCTGTCATTCTTCTGAAAATACTGTGTTAATAAATTCTGACAATGTGCAAAACATAGTGAGAAGAGGAATTTTTGCTTCCCACGCAGCTTTTCTCCAAGTGGTAAAAGAGAGAAAAAGAAAGAGAGAGAAAGACCCCACTTAGGTCAGATAGGCCATTTCTTCACAGAAAGATTACTTTTGAAACTTCCATTCCCAAACTTTATCTTGGGAGGTTCAATTTAAAGGTCTGAGGCAGTGAAACTTCTGTCTTGGAAACACACACAATCGTCTAAAAATATTCCTAATAAAACCTTTATATTTTAAATTTTCTGATAGCCAGTATTTTAAAACCTTTCCTTTGGCCCTTTTTCACCTAGTTTCATACCTTTTAACACTAAAGCAATACCTTGTCTTCTTTGCTATTTTTAATCTTAAAATGCTAGATCGTACAAGATGATGCCTTTTATTACAGAATCATGTATAAGTGAAAAGTGAAACACACATGCATAAAAGTGATTTTCTTATTTAAACATCAATTGCAATGTTAGTTAAAGCAGAAATATGAGAAAAATCATGCTGGTCAGTCATGTAGTTGTTCATTATCGAGGCTTTGATGCGATGTTGGCTCACTTAATGGCTATGCAAAGTTTATTACATCTGGAAAGGTCATTGGCATATGTATACCTTTCTCACAAATGCTGCAAATGCAGGAGAAAATCTAATTCCCTGGGAACACATTAAAAATAAACAAATACCAATTTTCCTTGAGGCGGATGTGAAAACTCTTGGCAACTACTAATATATGCACACAAGTGGAAAACATTGTCTTTGTACTTCTCTGCATTACAACATTTATGGTGGTATTCCTCTAAAAGCCATAACATCAGAAGCACCCCAGGAGCCTAGAATCACAGCCATTATAAAAGAAAGCTTTTGGCTGCAAGGTAGTGAAGGGAAGGCCAGTGGATCAAACCTCAAAGCCTTGCTTTTGAAATTAAATTGATGCAGTGGGCTTGTCCAGAGCTGAGTTAGTGTGTACCATGCACCACGCAGCACCTCGCAGTACAGATTCTCCTGGAGTGCTAGCAGTGTGATTCTGACTAGCTTCTCCCCAGATTTCCCAGCTCTGGATAACTCCCAAGCAGATTAATCATATATACCAAAAATATTTAGTAGTTTTGTGAAAGGTAAAAAAATGGAATTTGCTAAATCTTCTTTCCGTATGAGACCTAACGAGCACCTCAAGATACTGCCTGTCTGAGAAGGATTAATATTTAAAGTCATTATTCCACCTAACTCTATCAATTTCATGTCACCAACACATCAAAAGGTGCAATTTTCAGAAAGCTGTTTTCTGCCCGAGTCTTTTCATTGTGGTTTCACAACACAATTGCCTACTTAGGCCCTTCCAGCAAATTGCACCCTTGCAATATATGCACGGTTTGGACACAATGCGTTCCTGTTTTCAGTTAATTAATACATCACAAGGAGCTTTCTAAATTACAAAGCTCCCAAATCTTAAAAACAAGCGAGCTTAGGATATTATCCTGGAGCCACGTTTTCATTGTATTTTTTTCTTTATTTTATTTTATTTGTGTAAAATATACTTTTTTACTTCAGCGTAACCCATAACAAAATTTAATATCCAAATAATATCAAGCATAACTCAAGAAGAGTAAACAAAGTGGTAAAACTAAACACTTACAACCCAACACTATTTTTAATCCTTCACATTCTTTACAACATCTCTTAGCACATTTCATTTAGCACATCTCTGAGAGGAGATAATTCTTGTATTTTATTTTTCCTCCCATTGAGAGAACAGTCACAAATAGGGCACATCAACAAGACATAACAAATCTCTTTCAGCGTATTTCAGGGGTCAATTCTCTATTCAGCCTCACCTATTTATTACTATTTCAAGTGATTGGGAAAATATAATAACAAAATCATAAACAATAGTGATTTATAAATCCAAGAAAAGTATTTTTTGTAAAAAGTATGCTAATATAATTTGCATGAACATAAACATATTATCATAATCTAGGACAATATATATTTTGGATATTAAAGTGAAGTACCCTTTAAACACATTCAGAGTTATAATTTAAAACTCAATATATTTTATATATTGTATATATATACTCATATTTGTATAGACATGTATATATATACTCATATTCGATAAATAATATACTCACATTTGATATTTGATAAATAATATATAAATATATATATACTTACATATGTTTAGGCTTTTTGAAAGTTGAATATAGTCTAAACCTCAGCTATGTTGGGTTTTAAACAACAATGTATCCCAATCAAGATAGGGGATACCTTAGGGCCTCTCATTCCTGAATTGTCTGAATTTTATATTAATTCTTACATATTTTTCTTTGATAACAAAACTTATTTGAGTATTTAAAGATAACCATTTCAAAAAGCAATATTATGTATACAAAATGAAGACTTTATGTTGTATAAGTAATAAAAATCTTGATTAAAAACGTGAAATTCCCGTTAAAATTAAATTAACTATTATGCTTATGTGGTCGAGTAAATATAAAGACATTAAATATGTAGTCCTTAATCTCAAATAGAACAAGTTGTTATACGTAATATTTTAAAAGAAAATAGTCTAGATATTCTATATGTCCAAAGTGGAAGTAATTTTCTTACGCCAAAACATTAGGGGTTTACAACTTAGGGTTAACAGTACAATTACCCTCAGTAATAGTGACATTTACAGAATTGTGTATGTGTGTATGTGCGTGTGTGTGTGTGTGTGTGTGTTTGGAAAAAGTCCCACAAATAAATTTATCTTTCTTTGTCATTCTCCCTTGAAAATTAAGAAAGTTTTTTTTAGAGATTGGACATTTAAGAGAGTGCACATATATATTAAATATTCAAAATCAGACATCTCAAGGGTATTCAAATGAAGCAGTCATTAACATGCAAGTCACATGTGAGTGTGAGAATCCTCAAGGGAGACAGAAGTGGGTTCCATTATCCTAGTGGCAGAGATGTCATTGAACGGAAAGCAACTAGGTGTCAAGACAGAAGACAAGGTAGGGAAAAGCCTCCCAGTTGTGACCTTTCCTGTACCTTTTAGTGTCTGGACATGGCTGGCTCCACGGCACTATAGAACAAGCAGTCATGCTAGTCTGAAACTGCTGAAGGTGCACAATAGCATCAGTCTATCCCTGAAAGACAGCTGGAATAATGTTACAAAAATATGTACAGAGGGCGGGGTGTGGTGGCTCACGCCTGTAATTCCAGCAATTTGGGAGGCTGAGGTAGGAGGATTGCTTGAGTCCAGGAGCTTGAGACTAGCCTGGGCAAGAAGGTGAGATCCTTGTCTCTACAAAAAATAAAAAATAAAAATTAGCTGATGTGGTGGCATACACCTGTGGTCCCAGCTACATGGGAGGCTGAAGTCAGAGAATCCCTTGGGCCCAGGAGGTCAAGGCTGTGGTGAGCCATGTTTGTGCCACTACATTCCAGTCTAGGTGACAGAGCAAGACCTTGTCTCAAAGAAAACTAAAACAAACAAACAACAACAGCAAAAATGTACAGAGGCCAGCCTCTGAGTCCTCCTCCACCAAACTCTCATGTCACACCATGTTTCCAAATAATTACAACCCAGAGAAAGTATTCTTAGAAGGACCTGAGGCCAGAACAAAGCCACGGGAAAACTCATTGAGGAACCAAGCCATCTGGTGAAGGAAAAAAGTAAAGAGGTAAAATGGATCATGACATCAATAGGTCTTTGCCTTGAGTTTCTCTATATGCATTTACTTCCTTAACTCATCTAGAAGGGATGAGTCTAAGGCTTAGGCTCTGACCCTCTTATCCACTTTCCAACATTTGATATCACAAAGCACATAGCTGAGACTGTGAGGATAGACTAAAGTATAAAGGGCGTTAACATGGTATCTCAGGATCACAATGGTTATGAAAGTAGAATAACACACTGAATAATCTGTTTCAGAGAAAGCAAAGTTAATGGTTCAGGAAAACAAGAAATTTAAAACAGCCTCCTTAAAGAAAAGCGTAAAACAGTATTAAGTAACTTTAAAGATGACACAAGCAGAGATCTGGATATTAAAATAAATTATCATTGAAATAAAGAACTCAATAGATAGTTTGAATAATTGAGTGGCTACAGCCAAATGGCAAAACATGTGAGCTGAAAAATCAAGTTAAGGAACTTACCGAAAAAAGATCAGGAAGAAATTAAATTGCATTACAAAGAAAAAAGTTGAAAGAGAACTAGGAATAGAAATGTCAGTATTCATAACTAAAGTCCTAGAATGAAAGAAAAAAATAATGAAGGGTAGTAAATAATAGAAATCATGACTGGAAATGTAAAAATAAATGGCAGATTATTATTTCATATATAAAAGGCTCATAGGCTGTAAAAAACAGGATACACAAGGAAAAAAAAAAAAAAGAAAACAAAACCAACCCAGATTCTTTATGGTAAAATTTGGAAATTATTCCCAAAGAAAGAAAATACTAGCATTCCCTGAGAAAAAAGTAAATTTTCCCGAAATAAACATCCTTACTGAAATAAGAATCCTAAGCAACAGTAACAAAAGCAAGAAGATACTGAAATGTTTTCAAAATATTGAAGCAACATCACTTGGAACTCAGAGTTTTATATCCTGGAAAATGGCCATTAAAAGGCAAATGTTAAGTACATTCTGAGGGACCTCACTTTCATGAAAGCTTCTGCACACACTCTCTTTGAAAACATTCACAAAAGGTACTCCTTAAAAGGAGCATTAGATACAGTGAAGAGTGGTGTGCAGCTAATTTAGGAAAACTTATTGTTGTTGAAGTAAGTACTGGTTTTTAATATATAAAAGGACCATAGCTATAATAATAAAGAATTTAAACTTTAGAAGGAATTTTAGGTGGTAGAAAAAAAGGAAAAGGACAATTACTGTCTGTGAAGTTCTTGATTAAGAGAAGACAAATATTAATATGTTTAATAAAATGACATGAGAAATAAACATAGGCGGGGGCTTTAAAAGGTGAGATATAGCCAGCTGAAGAATAAAACAGCCTGTATAGCATTCAAACAGAAATACTATCAATCCATTGGAAAGTGACAACAGGCCAGAAAAAAAGAAAACACGGCACTTTGAATAAAAGCAGTAAGATGTCCCGTAAAGACTTATATACACTTTTCGGAAAATTAATTGTTCAACAAAAAAAATACGTTTCTTTAAAATTGCTAACTCTTGTATATATGTGCTATATTTGGTATATATAGAGAATATATATAAATATATAGACATACTCATAAATATAAATGTGTCATTTATAGTGCACTTTAAGACATATCCTTCTCAACTCTCCCATCATTAATGTTATTGTTATCACATATTTTAATCCTAAATACTGTGCAAATGCTATAGAGTACATCATTATTTTGTATTAGACAGCAAATTGTCTACTGAAGTAATTAAAATTAAGAAAATAATGTCTTTTATATTTACTTTTATCTTCATCATTTCTGTCACTTTTTATTCCTTTGTATAGATCAAAATTTTAATCTGAAATCTTACTACTTCTGCCATAAGAACATGCTTGAGTATGTTTTGTAGACCTCCTGTTAGACGTTTGATGTGGGACATTGAGTTCATCTAGTTAGAAATTGATTTTTGTTTTGATTCTCTCAGTATCTTTTATTCTCTCTCTCATACACATGCACATAAACATTAACTACATGCCACCAGATTGATTAAACAGATATCAAGACATACATTTACTAGAAAAAAATATGAGTGAATATTTGTATGATATTGAGGCAAAGGCAGAAAACACAAGGGGATATATTGGTTTTGACTATTCATGAAAATATCTTTAATATTAGAAGACGTTTATATAAAAAATAACAAAATGGAAACATACCTTCTGTTTGTTTGAAAAACAAAAGTCTTTAATTTGGCCTTATTTTAGAGTGATATTTTTTGCTGGGTTCAGAAACCTAGGTTGATTTTTTTTTTTCTTGCAGTGCTTTAAAGATGTCATTCTAATGTGTTTTGACTCATGTCATTTTTGATGAGAAATTTGGTCTTATTCTATTCATCTTTCCTCTAAATGCAATGTTTTACATCCCCCAACCCTCTCCAGCTTTTTCTCAGCAGTTTTGCCATGATTGTCTTTTAATTCATTCTACTTAGTGTTCTCGGATGCATGGTTTGTTAATTTTTATTAATTTTGGAATTCTCAGCCATGACTTCGTCACATATTTCTGCTATCTTACCTTTCTCTCCCTTTTGCAGCTACAATTATATGTACTTTGTGCCACTGCATCATTTTATAATGCCTAATAGCTCTTGAACATAGTTGTATTTTTTCCATCCTTTGATCTCATCATGTTTCAGTTTAGAAAATTTTTCGAGCTATCTTCAAGTTCCTGATCTACCCCAGCCATGCCCTATTGGCTGACGAGCAGTTGGATGGATTCTGCATCTCTGATATAGTGATATTTTCATCTAGAACTTATATTTAGTTATTTTAATACTTTCATACCACTGCTGAAATACCTTTTCTCTTCACTCGTGTTCGCTACTCTTTCCTCTAGGTTTTCAAAATATATTATTCACAGTTATTTCAAAATACTTGTGGGATAGACGGGTTTCATAAGATTTATGTCTTAATGATGAGTTGTGCTTTTTTTTTTCCCTTTTTTAAAGGTATGCTCATACTTCTTGACTGAATGCTGAGTATCACTTATGGAAAAATGGTAAAGACTAAGATAAGTACTATCTTTTGCCAAAGACAGGCACATTTCTTCTCCTGTCAGACTTTTAACATTAAGTCTATCTAGTTAGAAGTTGATTTGGGCTTGGAATTTCTCTCTCAATCTCTGTCTCCCTTTCTCTCTCCCTCTCTCTGTCATACACAAACACATTAACTACATGACATGAGATTGATTAAAGAGTAAAAATCAAAACATAAATTTACTAGACGAAAATATGAGTGGATATGTATCTGATATTGAGGCAAAAGCAGAAAACACAAGATAATAGATTGATTTTGACCATTAATTAAAATCTTTAATATTAGAAAAGATTCATGAAATAAAACTAAAAAATACGAATGCCAGACTTTACAAAGTTTATATGCAACCTAATGGACCAAGAGTATGCATACTTGAAAGTACAAATGTATTTTTATAAATCATTAAAGATGCCCTACAAAAGAAATACTGAATATCTATGAAATGCCATACATTATTCATTGAGAGATTTGAATTTCCCAAAATGATTGTAAGGTAGATTTAGGTTTTTTTTTTCCTTTTGAGACATTCTCGCCTTATCACCCATGCTGGAGTGCAGTGGCACCATCTCTGCTCACTGCAACCTCTGCCTCCTGGGTTCAAGCGATTCTCATGCCTTGGCCTCCCAAGTAGCTGTGATTACAGGTGTGCATTACCACGCCCATGTAATTTTTTTGTATTTTGGTAGAGACGAGGTTTTACTATATCGCCCAGTGATTTCAACTCCTGGTCTCAAACTCCTGGCCTGTGCTGGGATTACAGGCGTGAGCCACTGCATCTGGTCTATATTTAGATTTTTATAGGCAAATTAACTGAGATTTATAGGAATACAGTACTTTGACCCAAATTACACGTACAATCAGGTAGGAAATATAGGATTCAAACCTGAAATATTCCATTTCCAAAGAATCTGCTCTTTCTTCCATGTCAGCACTCTTCCAAGTATGCTCTTCTGATCAGCAGCAGCAGCATCACCTGAAAACTTGTAAGAAATGAAAATTTTTATACCTTTTATACCATCTGAGAAATCTAGGAAGAGAGCTCAGCAATCTGTTTCAGCAAGCACCTGAATGATTCTAAAGCACACTAAACTTGAGAGCCATCCCTCCGGGCCACACTGGAATTTGTCTGGTTATTTCCATATGTGTTGTGATTAGGTATAAAATATCACGCAAGTACTAAAGTAATTTACATAGAGAAGCAATTGTACCGTTAAGAGCAGAGACAGTGCCAAGAGGAAGGTCACTTTCAGCAGCCAAGTTTAACATAGATACAATATTGATCTCTAAGAAAGAGACTGAAATCTTAGTGTATTCCACCAGGCCTAGTAAAATAGCATCAGATGGTAAAGGAATTTCAAACATGCCTCTTTCATTACTCTACTTAGAAAGGAGTGAGTAAATTCCCTGCCTCATTAAAATTATCTTTCTCTACAAGGAATTAACAATATTTCAATAAGTTAAAATGTCCTCATATTACATAGTTATAGGTTTTTGCTAATGCAAAATTCAGTGATTAATTGTATACACAAGTAGCTTGAGGTCAGCATATGAACTCTTCCTTGGCCAGTTAAACATCTTATGACCTTGAACAAGGTGCAGGACTGCCCTCTACCCTAGATTTCTTAATCCGACTGTGGGATAACAACAATAACCTCTTTCTTTATAGGAATGAATGAAGACAGAAAATGAGAGATTCCCCTAATATGTGACTTCATGGTGCTAATTATACTTGGTTTAGAAACACCTTTGGAACTAACATAAAAATTTCTGCAGCCTCCAAATAGTAATGCGCTATGTACCAAGCAATGTGACTACAAGCATATATTGTTTAAAAATGTGCATCCGATTGAGTACTTGTTTATTAAATCATATAATTCTATTGATTTTCATTATAATTTCAAAGTTGTGTTCACACAAAAGAATTGCCTTAGAGATATAATAAACATTACCCTTAAGAGTCATTGAAATACTTCAAAGAGCATATAGATATTACAAAGTATAGTTTATGTGCATTTATTATTCTACACAGTGTTACAAAGAAAGTTGCTTAAATGAACAATTAATTCCACATAATTTTGGCACAATTATTAAAACAAAGAACATTTTCATCTATATTTGTTCCTTGCATATCCTTCAGTTTGTAACACAGAATAGCCTTCATAGAGTATTAAAAAAAGTGACTAAGTTTTTCACTGATTATATGGAAATAGTAAACAGTCATACTGATTATGTCAACTAATTTAGCAGAACTCACCAGATAGAAGAACCACATGAAGATTTTATTTTAGACAGACCTGGTACAATTGTAAGTAAGCTGATTTGACTTAACCTTAAGTATTACAGCATCTTTTAAAAGCAAGTCCTTTTCCTACTGTTTTACACTTTAATTACTTCTTTAATCGACTCATTAGTTGATTAACTTATCGCTACTGGCAATAAGTACCTGTTCTAAGTAGGGGGGAGCTAATTGAAGCAGTGGTCTTTGAATGCTTCCTGGCTGCAGCCCAGCAGCTGGTTGCTTGGCTTTGGGGGTGGCTGGGGCCTTCAAAGCCCATACATTAAATACCCGAAAAGCAAAATTATACCACTGCCATTATTTATTAAATACTTTCCAAGTAAATTGCACTAAATCATTACTTACAATGCTTGGTTGATCCTTTCATTTCCCACCTTAAAAACTGCTCTTACCACATGTGCCTTGAATTCAGAAAAACAGTGCCTTACCAGCTGCGGCAGTTACTAACCACTAGGTATGTTGCCCGCTATGAGCAGTACACATCATCTTATGTGCAGAAAGAGATGCGGGCATTTAAGAGGAAGGCTATGCTGGATCTTAGGAGCAAAAAAATAATTTTTTATTCTAGGTATTTTTGTACAGTGTAAGAATACTGACCTCATGCAGACATTCTGAAGCTCATATTAAATATCATACCTTAAAGGATACATTGGTCTTTCCTGCATTTTAATTCAACTCCATTTCAGCCATATATTTTACAGGTCCAACAAAGAGATAATAGTAGCGTTACATAATTAGGAAGGAATTTATCAAGTGATGATGTTCTCATAACTCTTGGTAAAAGATTTAGGTTTTAGTCAATGCTTAACAGCATTTAATGGAGGTTTAAAGGTTGAGAAGACTGAAGACAAACTGACAGTGCAAGCGCTGCCAACTTCTGTTGGTTAAAGCGGGAGAATTCTTCCTCCTGAGACTTAGAACCTTTCTTTGGGTAACCAAAAGAGGCTTTGTTCAGGGTTTCATAGAAAGGGAACAACTACCTTTCTTCCCTTCAGTTGTAGTTTAGTTTTGATTGAAATTTAATGAAGCAAAAGCAATGTGCTAATAAACAAGAATTGAAGTAATTAATGAACCTTTAATGAATCTTTATACCTTTTACTTCTATTTAATTTAAGGACTTCATGGTGATATAATGAAGCCACGGAGGTAACTATGAGTATTCAAATGGCTTAACCTGAGGCAGTGATGGGTAATGTTCTCAGTTTTGTAATGGTAGAAAAGAGATTTGGAAGGAGACAGATGCAATTCTTGATGACAATCAGCTAACATCATGAAAACCATACCAATTACCTCACCAGGTAACATGATAACTGCAAAATACCATGTAGAGTAATGCATGAGCCACATAATGACTTTTTGGTCAATGACAGGCCATATATATGACAGTGGTCCTATGAGATAATAACAATTTTACTGAGTCTTTTCCATGTTTAGATATGTTTAGATACACAAATACTTACCATTGTGTTACAATTGCCTACAGTGTTCAGTACAGTAACATGCCATAGAGATTTGTAGCTTAGGAGCAACAGGCTGTACCACATAGCCTAGGTGTGTAGCTGACTTTACCATCAAGGGGTAAGTACAGTCTATGATGTTTGCATAATACCAAAATTGCCTAACAATGCATTTCTGAGAACTTATCCCTATCAAGTGTAACATGTGACTATTGAGAGTCTATTAATTATCAAGGACTCTACTAGACACTTTGAATATATTTTCTTATTTCAGGCTCAAAGCAATGATAGGATTTTCATTTACATCATCTGAATCTAGAATAGTTAAATATCTTGCGATTACACTGTTATTAAGAGGTTCAGGAAAGATTGAAAATCACTTCTTTTGAATCTATTACCCATGCCATTATTACAATTCAACTTCCCTTTTTTTCAAAATTGGTAGAAATATTCATTTATCATTTTAACTAGATTTCAGCATGTTCTATAAAAGCAATAGTACTGGCAGAGAGCAAAGTTCTAGTTTCATATTTGATTTTAGCAGGTGAGATTACAAGTAAAATATAATATACTATCTGGTCTTTTGTTTCCATGACTATGATATAAAGTAGAATAGAATGTGTATAATGTCATTTATTGACTCTGCTTGTATTCACATTCCTGTATAAGAAAAATATAGACGAAAACTAGAAAATATGCATTAAAATTAAGTAAGCAAAACAGGTAATGTTTAAGTTCACTTACTATCATAATCTATTTATATTTTAAAAATTACTCAGTGAATCGACAACATTTATTAAACTCCTGATATGTGCCAAGCATTATTTTAGTAACTAAAACTACAGTGGTGAATAAAAGGCAGGATCCCTGCTTTCTTTATGTTTATTGTACTAGTTGAATTGGAGAAGAAGGGTAAAAAGGGAGGAAAGACATACAATAAACAGATAAAGAAATAAATAATTTCAGACAGGGATGAGACAAATGGTCATGGAAACCTTCTCCCAGGAAGCAGCATTTTAAGTGAGATATGCACGTTGATGGGGGCTGTCTTGTGAAGTGATTAATTTGAATATAGGATCATATGAAGAGTATTCCAGGCAGTGAGAAAGGAAAATGCAAAAGGCCCAAAACTGGAAAGAGTTGGCATGTTTAAGGAACATTGATAGATTTGGCATGGCAGGAAAGTAGAGAACAATATCAGAGTCAGTTAAGTCAATGTGCAGAGATGGTCAGTTCCTCTGCCATATTTTCTTGGCTTAATGTCTCTGTCAGTGGTATTATTGTAATTCCAATACATCATCCATTAGTTCATGTATCCAAGTGTCATTTTTAAAGCTAATTTATTGATCATAAACAGAAAGAATTATAACATATAAATTTTAAATTCATTTGTTACCGGAATACCTATCTTTGACTATGTGAAAAGTTAAAAATCTATTCAAGTAACTATTAAATTGTGTGTTTGTGTGTTCTTAAAGAATCTTCAGAGAAAGAAAATGCAAAGAAAAATATGATTATTCTAATAGTGATCTAGAAATCATAGGGTTATTAGGCATATTTTGTATTACAAAAGTTAAGATATTTACTGGATCCAAAAGAATGCATTGGAAAGAATTTTTAAAATACAAAGAAAATAACCTAAAATGCTTTTTCAAAATGTTAAGTTTGATAGGCAGTAGTTCAAGAAAACATCTTTAAAGGCAATTCTAAAGAGCTCAGTAAATTTCCCTAAGGATCCAGTTGACCAACCTATACCTCTACTCTTTTCCTCATTTTTCTTCCCACTCACTTAGAATGAGGTTAACTTTTCACAGACATACGAAAATGTACAAATTAATTAATCCAAGGTCATTCTATATCAGATATTGTGACTAGTCTCTAAATGTCCTTAGGTTTATTTCAATTATTAAGTAATACTTTCTTTTTTCAGTATAAAAGTACTCAATGAGATTAGAACTTGAATGAAATTACTAATCAAACCAAGTTTTTTTTTTTTTTTAATTAAGAGTTATCCTCTTGAATCAGATAGTAAATTACAAAATTAAATTAGCCATCCCCAAATAGTTTGGAACTAACACTATTACAGATATATAAGATATATGTGTATAAACTAACACTACACACACACATACACACAAACACGAAGCTGAACATCTAATTAAAGAAATAATTTAGGCACCTGTTTCTGTATAGCATGAATATACTAAAAAAGATGTAGGTAATTATTTTCAATTAAGTGGTATAAAATAAATTAGATAGTCTTAATTTGATAAAATTCTTCTTGTTAACACATAAAATTAATAAAAGATTCGGAATTTGCAAATAATCTTAGTTGTTTCTTCCATTACGTCATAATTCAGATAGACCTTTTCAGCAGTAAATATTAGCTTCCCAACTGCACATGATTTTCAAAGTGAAAATACCCAGCTATCTATTTGCTTTGTCACCCAGATTCTATAGAAGTCAGACTCTGCACTTTCTAATATAGTTAGTAATTTACTATTTTGACACTTAAACTAATGAGGATTCTATAATGTACTTTACCTCTCTTTTAATAGGTTTTGTTTCCAGTATTCTCCAAGTCTAAATTGATTTAGAGCAATATAAACTTTATTTTCTAGTTCTGTGTGGAAATGACATTTGACTGAAATTGATTGAGATTATTATTTAGAGATTATACTTATGGTTATATTTTCTGTACTTCCCTGGTCCAAAATTAGCAATATCACTTCACTTTCCTGTTTAGCTCAGTATCCCTTCACTTTTTCCACAAAGTATAATTTTTGTTTGCTAGATAGCTCCATGTCCACAGATGAAGCTCTGCAGGTGATCACCCATACACAAATTGTAGAAGCAAGGAGAGAAGTAAAGACTTACCATACTAATTTTTGTGTGTGTCTGCTGCACTACATGTTGCTGTGAAGTAGTGAGGGTCCTGTCTAACATCAGTGGTGCTGGTGGCTTGGCTTGTCGGTTAACTTCTGCTCAAAGTAAGACTGCATGACTGAGAAGAAGAAAGAAGGCAGAACAAAAAGCTTACAAAATTAGTGATTTATCCATGTTGATTTTCTAATGTTTTACAAAATTTTCTAACATTTTACATTACACAAATTTTTAACATTGCAAAAAATTTTTAATTTTTTATAATAATTAGAGTCTTATCCATGTTGGTTCATGTATATTTAGTTAATTATTTTAATAGTTATATAATAGTTCACTGTGTGAATAGGCACAATATTAAATAAAGTGTCTCTGACTACTAAAATACCAGACATATATTTTTGATGAGAATATAAATAAGAATAAGGGAGCAAAATAAATTATATTATGGTTTTATTAGCACAATTACAAAATATACATATTCATAATTATATTAATCAAAGCACTACAAGAATCCCAACAATTATCAGTTAATTCAATTCTCAAACATTACAATTTAATATCTAGTTCAATTGCCTTGATTGTAACCATTTGAGCAAATATATTTTTAAAACTTATTAACTTGAGACATTGAGATAATAGAGTCCCATTTTGTTAAAGGGTGCTTTTATTTTGATCGTTATTTGTAATCATCATTTTAATGTATGCTTTCTTATAAGAGGTTCCTTAAAATCATTCATGGTTTGTGGTTCTGGAAGCTCTCCAAATAGGTTACATATGATAGGCATTTTGCCCTGTTTATGCAAAAGTTGAGTCAGGGGCTATTAGCAACTTACCCTAAATGGAATAACCACAAACCATAACTAATATTAATATAAACTTATAAACATATTTTACATAAAAAGATCTTGCCTGAACAGTCCCGTAGTGGACTTAACAATTTAACGCAATAAAATTGATGGGAGTTTTTGAGTCAGGGACACTTGAATTCAAAACCCTGATCTACATCTTATTTTTAAATTTTTACATTGGACAAGTTATTGTTTTAAACCCCCATTCATCAAATGCTTCCTATTTCCAAGTCAATCTTCAACATTTTATATGAATAATTTTAATTCTCATAATTACATAAAATTATATTACATAATTACATAATAATTACATAAGTAGATAGGAACTATTATTTTTAATTTCCAATGAGAATACCAGGATTCATAAGGTTTAAATATTTTCCCACAAATCCCACAGCCACTAAATGGAAACCAACATTTCTGACATGTAATTTCTATTGCTTAAATTTTCGCACCGATAGTGAGTTAAAGATTGCCCCCCAAAATCCAGACCTGCCAGTAACTTCGGTATGCGACTATATGTGGACATAAGGTCTTCAAAGTTGTAAATAGGCATCTAGCAATAAAATAATCCAGCATGGACCTTAAGTCCAATGACTGGCATCTTTATCAGAAAAAAGGACACGGAGAGGCAGAGTAGAAAGCCATGTGAACACAGAGATAGATTAATGTTGCCGTAAACCATGGAATGCCAAAACTGTAACCATCTTTGCAAAACATATAACAGGAAATTATGACAGTGAAAGACTCCATCTTGCTTCTGACCTTTAAGCTGTACTTGTTCATTCCTGGGCGTAGGCCCAACTAACCTTGTGCGGAATTTAGTTTATAGTTTGACTCTGAAACAAAATTGATAATAATCCTTTCCTGAAAAGACTGCCTTCTTCCTTGGGGACCGTCTGCCTTTGTAGGACTAACAAATTGGCTATAAGATTAGAAATCACGGTAGAGGGGCCGCGCGTGCAGCCTCCAGCTGCAAGAGTATGAACCTCCTCAAATTGCTTCTGAGGATAGCATCACTATTGTAAAACCTAAAATCACTGCTTGTTGACATATTTTGCAGACTCTGCACTCCATGGATCAGCTGGCATTACTTAGACCAATGATTTGGCTCAACCAGTTCTGCGATCCCACCCAGGAGCAGAAGACTGAAAGAAAACCTCTCACTTCAACCCCGCTAAGATTCCATGTCTAACCTGACCAATCAGCACTCCCTACTTCCTGAGCCCCTGCCCAGAGCATTCTTATCTTCAAATGCTCTGGGAGACTGATTTGAACAACAATGAAACTCAAGGTCTCCCACACAGCCGGCTCTGCGTGAATTTCTCTTTCAGCATTGCAATTCCCCTGTAAGGTGAACCTGCCGGGCAGTTACAGAACCACCGGAAGTTGGAAAAAGCAAAGAAGGACGATTCTCTATAGCCATAAGAGAAAGACCGTGCCAACAACTTTATTTCAGAATTTGGCCTCCAAAACCATGAGACAGTAAATTTATGTTATTTAAAGCCACCGAGTTTGTGATTTGTTGAAGAAGCCCTACTAAGTTAATACAACACCGTAGTGTCTTTATCTGCAAAGCATGGCCCAAGATATTTACACGTAGTATTAAATACAAAGCATTTTTAAAGACTAAATTCATAGAGACATTCAGGGCTGTGATAAAATTGCTGAAAACAATGAGGGAATCTGGCCTCATCTTAGATCATTATTTTGAAGGTAAAGAAGGCATAGAGAGAGAATCCATTGTGCTTGTTTATTAAATCATGTATACAGCATCCAGTTAACATTTTGCAAAGTGAGAACAGTTGCTTAGTTGATTATAAAACACAGTGAGTTTTCATGATGATATGTGGTAGGAGAAGAAACAGATATTTCTATAATAACTTGAAAAAAATATAATAGTTTAAAGAACATTCATTAAAATTGTATATGAACATGACAACTAGCATAGAAAATAGAACAGGTTTCAGAGATAACTGGAAAGTCTAGAATTCAAATTTATTCAGTTAAATGATAAAAAAAGAAACAGCAAAAGACATATGGTTATGCAGGGATTAAAGGACATTATTAAATATAAACAGAATAAAAATTCAACTGCTTTAAGATATTATTCACATACCATACAACAAACTCATTTAAAGTGCATAGATAAATGATTTACTATATATTCACAGAATGGTGTAACCATCACCACAAACGATTTACAAATATTTTCATCACCCCAATATGAAGCCTCAAATGTATTAGACGTCACTTCCTATTCCTGTTCTGGCCAACTGGAAAACACTAATTTATTTTCTGTCTCTATGGATTTGCCTATTCTGAACTTTTTGTTTATGTAGAATCATACAAAATATGTTCTTTTGTTACTGAATTCTTTCACTTAGCATCATATTCTCAAGGTTCATTCATGCTGTAACTTTTATCAATACTTCATCCCTTTGTTTTGCCAAATATCATTGCATTGTATGGTTGTATATAACATATTTGTCTGTTTATCAGTAGATGGACCGTTGAGTTGTTTACACTATTGGATATTATAAATAAGGCTGTTATGAACACCTGTATACAGTTTTTTTGTGCAAAATATATGTTGTCATTGCTCTTGAGTACCCATCTGTGAGTGGAATTGCTGAGGTATATGGTAATACCATGTTTAACAGTTTGAAGAACTGCCAGACTGCTTTCCAAAGTGATTGCCCTATTTTACCTTCCCATCAACAATGTATGAGGATTCCATTTCCTCTGCATCCTTTTCAATACTTATGTCTGTCTTTATGACAGTGGCCATCTTAATGTCCTAATGAGTGTGAAATGGTATGCCATTATGGCTTTGATTTTGCATTTTCCCAACTGTCAGTGATGTCGAGCATTTTCTATGTGCTTATCGGCCATTGAGTATTGTCTCTGGAGAAATATCTATTCATATCCTTTTCTCATTTTTAAACTGCAAATTGTTTCTTTTTCTTTTTCTCTCTCTTGTCTTTTTAGCTTTGAGTTTTAAGGGTTCTTTATTTTTGGATGCAAATACTTTATCACGTCTATAATTTCCAAATGTTTTCTCTCACTCTGTGGATTGTCTTTTAACTTTCTTGATAGCATTGTTTGCAGCATAAGTATTTTATCATTGGCAACATTAAATTTACATATTTTTGTTGGTTTTGTCACTTGTGCTGCAGGCATTGTATCTAACAAGATTTTGCCTACCACAAACCATGAAGATTTATGCATAAGCTTTTTTTCTAAGAGTTTTATAGTTCTACTGCTTGTATCTTGGTCGGTGGTTCATTTTGACTTAATTTTTGTATGTGGTGTGATGCAGGAGTCCAAATTTATTATTTTGCATGTTTATATTCAGCACCATTTGTTGAGACTATTCTTTTTCCTACTGAACGTCTTGGCAGCTTTGTAGAAAATCAAATGGCCATAAATTTGAAAGTTTACTTCTGGACCTTTAATTCTATTTCATTGGTCTATATATCTATCAAGACAGTACCACATTATCTTGGTTGCTGGGAAGCAAATTTTTAAAGTGATAAGTTTGAGTCCTCAGACTTTGGTCTTCTTTTTTAAGATTATTATTTGGGTGGAAGAGAGGTCCCTTGCATCTCCACATATGTTTTAGGATCAGCTTGTCCATATATATATGTGTGTGTGTGTGTGTGTATATATATATATAGCCAAGATTTTGTCAGAGATTACACTGAATCTGTAGATCAATTTGGGGATTCTTGCTATTGTAACAGTGTTAAGTCTTCCCATGCATGAACATGGTATATCTTTTTATTTACTTAGGACTTATACAATTTCTATCAACAATATTTATAGTTTTCGGAATACAAGTTTTGCACATTTTTGTGTTAAATACATCCTCATTTTATTTTTTATACTATTGTTATATTCTTAATTTTATTTTAGACTATGCATTCCTGGTGTACAGAAATGCAATTAATTTTTGTGTACTGATCTTCTACCTTAAAACCTTGGTGAATGAATTTATTAGTTCCAATAGAGTTTTACAAGATTCCTTAAGATTTTCATACATAAGATCACATCATCTACAAATAGAGATTATTTTCTGTCTGCCTTTCCAATTTGGAGATCTTTTAAAAATTTTGTATTGCTTAATTGTTCTTGCTACAACCTTCTGTAAAATGCAGAAGAGAAGTGGTGTCTTGTTCCTGATCTTTCTGTGAAGGCATTCCATCTATACATTTTTTTAATTTGAACTTTTATTTTAGATTCGGGGGTACAAGTACAGCTTTGGTACATGAATATATTGTGTGATGTTGAGGTTTGGGGACAATTGATCCTGTCACCCAGGTTGTAATCTAAGTATAGTACCCAATAGGTCGTGTTTAAATCTTGTCCCTTCTGCCACTCTCCCCTCTGATAGTCTGTAGTGTCTTTTCCTATTTTTATGTCCATGTATACTTAATATTTAGCTCACTCTTACAAGTAAGAACATGCTGCATCTGGTTTTCTGCTTTTGTGTTAATTTAGTCAGGATAATGGCCTCCAATTGCAACCACGTTGCTACAAAAGGCATGATTTTATTCATTTCTATCACTGTGTAGTGTTCCATGGTGTATATGTAACGCAGTAACGCATCCCCTTTATGCAGTTCACTGTTGATAGGCACCTAGGATGATTCCATGTCTTTGCTATTGTGAATAGTGCTGTAATGTACATAAAAAGGCACATATCTTTTTAGTAGAACAATTTATTTTTCTTTGGGTATATACCCAGTAATGAGATTGCTTGGTCAAATGGTAGTTCTATTTTTAGTTCTTTGAGAAATTTCAAAACTAGTTTCCACAGTGGCTGAACTAATTTACATTCTCACCATCAGTATATGAGCATTCCCTTTTCTCCACAGCCTTACCAGCGTCTGTTACTTTTTGACTTTTTAATAGTAGCCATTCTGACTGATGTGAGGTAGTGTCTCATTATGGTTTTGATTTGAATTTGTTTTACGATTAGTGATCGCATTTTTTCATATGTTTACTGTTTTCATGTCTTCTTTCAAGAAGTATCTGTTCATGTCCTTTGTCCGCTTTTTAATGGAGCTGTTTTTTTGCCTGTTGAATTGTTAAAGTTCCTTACAGATTCCGTACATAAGAGCTTTGTCAGATGCATAGCTCGTGAATATTATCCCCCATTCTGATAGTCTGTTTACTCCATTGCCAGTTTCTTTTTCTGTGCAGAAACTAAAGATAGTTTACTTAGGTCCCACTTCTCAATTTTAGTTTTTGTTGCCATTCCTTCTGAGACTTAGTCACAAATTATTTGCCAAGGCTGATGACCATGAGGGTATTTCCTAGGTTTTCTTCTAGGATTTTCATAGTTTTACGTCTTACATTTAAGTCTTTTATCCTTTTTGAGTTAATTTTTGCATATGGTAATATGTAGGGGTCCAGTTTCAATCTTCTGCATATGGATAGCCAGTTATATCAGCACCATTTATTGAATAAGAAGTTCTTTCCCTGTTGTTTATTGATGTCAACTTTGTTGAAGATCAGTTGGTTGTAGGTGTGCTGCTTTATTTCTGGGTTCTCTATTCTGCTCCATTGTTCTGTGTGTCTATTTTTACAGATGCACCATGTTTTATGGTTACTGCAGCCTTGTAGTGTAGTTTGAAGTTGGGTAAGTGATGCCTCCAGTTTTTCCATTTCATGTAGGATTGCTTTGACTCTTCAAGCTTTTTATGTTTATTTCCATGTGAATTTTAGAATAGCTTTTCTAGTTCTGTGAAAAATGACCTTGGTAGTTTGATAGAAATAGTGTTGAATCTATAGATTGCTTTGGGCCGTATGGGCATTTTAATGATATTGATTCTTCCAATCCATGAGCATGAAATTTTTTTTTCCATTTGTTTGTGTCCTCCTGATTTCTTTCAGCAGTATTTTGTAGTTGTCCTTGTAGAGATCTATCACCTCCCTGGTTAGTTGTATTTCTAGATACCTTATTTTATGTGTGTGACTATTGTAAATGGGACTGCATTTTTGATTTGGATCTCAGGTTGAACTTTAATGGTGTATAGAAAAAGCGTTTCATCTTTCATCGTCAAGTATAAAGTTCGCTGTGGATATTTTGTAGGTGACCTTTACCTAGTTGAAAAAATTCCCTTTTACTCCTTGTTTGTTGAATAAAAACCCAGGGTGTGTTAGATGTAGTCATGCTTTTTCTGTATCTATTGAGATTATGTGAGTTTTTACCCTTTGAAATGGTGTACTGTTAATTGATTTTCTGATGTTACGCTATTTGTACATTCGTAGAAGAAATCCTACTTAGTCATGGTATATAATCTTTTTACGTATTGCTGATTCACTTGCTAGTATTTTGTTGAGATTTTTCATCTATGTCAATAGGGATGTTAGGCGGCACTTTTCTGGTGATGTTTTTGTCTGGTTTTGGTTTCAGGTATTGGCCTTAGAAAATGAGTTGAGAAGTCTTCCTTCCTCTGCTCCTTTGAGAAAAATTTTGTGAAAAATTGATATTAATGCTCCATTATATGTTTGATAAAGCTTACCAGTGAATCTGTCTGAGACTGGGGTCTTTTTTTGTGTGTGAGGTTTAAGAATGTCCTATTCAATATTTTTACTTGTTACAAGTTATTTCAGAATTTCTATTTCTTCTTAAGTCAGTTTCTTAATTCATGTGTTTGTAAGAATTTGTCTTTTTCATCTAAGTTAACTGCTTAGTATACAGTTGCTTATATTGTATACTAAGATTCTTATAATTCTTTTTTTTGTAATATTATAAACATGTGTCCCCTTACATTGCTGATTTTAGTAATTTCAACCTTCTCTCTTTCTTTAATTTATCTCACTGTAAGTTTGTCAAAATATTAAATATTTTCAAAAATCAGCTTGTGGTTGCTTGATTTTCTATAGTATTTTTCTATTGTCTATTTATTTTTCTTTTATTTTCATCATTATTTTCTGTCTTCTGCTTGTGGGAGTTTAGTTTGTTGTTCTCTAACTTATTTTAAAATGAAAATTTAGATTATTAATTTGACATCTTTTTTATTTTAAATATAGCCATTTACAAATACAAATTTCCCTGTAAATAAATTTCTTAAGTTTTAATATATTGTGTCATCATGTTTATTCTTCTTAAAGCATTTTTTATTTTGCTTTTTTTCTCTTTTTGAACAATTGGCTAACTGGGAGTATGTTGTTAACTTTCACACATTTGTGAATTTCAAAATTTTTTGTTACTGATTTATTATTGTATTTCAATGCGTTGGAGAACATACTTTGTATGACTTAAAACATTTCATATTATTAAGGTTTATTTGCTTTAATGTTCTAGAGATGTCTGTTAAATCCAGTTGATTTTAGTGCTGCTCAAGTTTTCTACTTTCTTGTTGATCTCTAGTTGTCCTGTATGTTATTAAAAGTGGGGCATTAGATTCTTTGATAATTATTGTTAAATTTTCTCTTCCTTCCTTTAATTTTATCAGTTTTGCTTCATGTATTTTGAGGCTCTGTTTTTGGACATATGTGTTTATAATTGATATACCTTCCTAATGGATTTACACTTTTATCATTATCAATGTTCTCTTTATCTCAGGGACATTTTTAAACTTTTAAAGTCTATTTTATTTTCCTGATGCTACTTTATAACCTCTCCAGCTTTCTATGGTTGCAGTTTTTATATGTATTTCTATCCTTGTACTTTCCATATCTTGGAAAGATCTAATTTTTTAAAGAATCTAATTTTGTAATATTAATGTCTCCTAGAGGCAGGCAGATATAAATCTTTTTTTTTTTTTTTTTCTAGACAGAGTCTTTCTCTGTCACCCAGGCTAGAGTGCAGTGGTGTGATCTCGACTCACTGCAACTTCCGTGTCTCTGGTTTGAGCAATTCTTCTGCCTCAGCCTCCCAAATAGCTCGGATTACAGGTCCACACCACCATACCTGGCTAATTTTTGTATTTTGAGTAGAGACAAGGTTTCACCATATTGGTCAGGCTGTTCTGAATCTTTTTAAAAAGTCTAATCTGCCAATTTCTGTCATTTGATTTGCCTATTTAACCCATTAACATTTAATACTATTATTGATATAGTTGAGTTTATATTTGCCATTTACTTTTTGTTTACTATCTGTCATATGTATTTTTGTTTCTTTGTTTCTCCTTTATTATCTTCATTTGCATTAAGTTAATATTTTCTAGAGTAAAATTTTAATTCTTTTAGTCATTTTTTTTACTACTTTATGAGATTCATTTTAGTGGCTGCTCTATGGCTTAGCATTTACATATTACTTTATTAGAACACTCTTCAAATTTATATGAATTTAATCCCAGTGAGATATTGAAATGTTACTCTTCTAAGCACTTTCTCTCTTTTTATTTATTCCTGTTGTTATTGTTATAAATTTTACATCTATATGTTACAAATCTCAAAATATATTTAATTATCATCTTATATGATTTTATCTTTTAAAAAGAGAATGAAGAATAAACTGGTAGAGTTTGTTATATTTGACTTTGTATTTATCATTTCTAACTTTATTTGTTTCCATGAATTCAATTACAACATTATGTCTTTTTCTTGTTCATATATATATATATAAAAAACATAACTAATAATATAACTTTGTTTCCACTCTCTTCATTTCTGTGGTATTCTCAAATGTATTACATACCTGTATGTTAAATACCTAACAATACAATTATATATATATATTTATACAATATATTTATATAATACTATATCTATAAAAATATATCACTTCAAATACTTTTAAAAATCAGGTAAGAAAAGAAAGTAGAAATTATATGCATTTATGCTATCTTTTACAGTTACATAATTACTTTACCAGAGTGCTTGAATTTTTCATGGATTCAAGATATTATGGAATCTCTTGATTTCAACCGGAAGTTTCATCCTGAATTGTGATGTTTCTTCTAAGGGAGGTCTGCTAGCAAATAATTCTCTCAGTTTTTGTTTATCTGGAAATATCATCTCACATTTTTTACTAAAAGTTTTGATTTATTTCAAAAATATAGATTTTTTGCTTCACAGGGTTTGTTTGTTCATTTGTGGTTGTTTGGTTCAGTACTCCGAATATGTTATCCCACTGCTGGCATCCATTGTTTTTAGTGAGAATTCAGTTGTTTCTCTTTTTCAGTCTTACTTTTATATAATGAGTTGCTTTTCTCTCCCTCTCTCTCTCTCTTTTTTTTTTTCCCCCAATATTATTGCTTTGTCTTTGAATTTCAGCCTTTTTGCCATGATATATCTGGGTGTGGCTCTCTTTGCTTTTATCCGACTTGGGATTTTTTGAGACTCTCACATCTGTAGATTACATTTTTTTGATAATTTGGAAAGTTTTAAGCCAGTATTTCTTCAATTTTTTCCATTTAAAAAATTATCTTTTTCTAGTACTCACATTACATGTATGTTGCTGTGTTTAATAATGTCCCACAATCCTCTAAGGCTCTGCTCTTTTTTTTTTTTTTTTTTTTCACTTGTTAGGCTCTCTCAGAACACATAGTTTTAATTGATTTATGTTCAAGTTCACTGATATTTTATTTTTCTAGTACAAACCTACTCATTTGTCTCTCTAGTGACCTTTTCATTTCAGGTATTAGAATTTTCAATTCCAGAATTTCCATTTCTTTAAATAATTTCTATGTCCCCATTGATATTTCTGTTTTATGAGATATCATTATCAAACCTGCCTTTTTATTCTTTAAGTCTGGTTTCTTTTAGGTACTTTGAATATAGTTATAATTACACTTTTGAGGTATTTATCTGCTGTCTGATATATAGACACTCCTAAATGCCGTTTCTCTTTCATGACTTATTTCTTTGTATAGGTCATGTTTTCTTTTTTTTTTAATGTTTCATAATGTTTTATTGAAAACCAAACATTTTAGTGTTTTTTGGTTTTGATTTTTTTAAATGTAGTATCTGTAGATACAATCTCTCCCTACCTCCAGGGTTTTTTTCGTGTTGTTGTTTGCTTGCTTATTTGTTTAGTGACTTACTACTGTATTTCAGCATTTCCCATGCAATTTGTATTCTTTGTTGTCCCTCACCAGAGAGCCCAACCTTGAGCATGGGCACATTCACCATAGAATGATGATGGCTTTAGTAGGGTTTCATTTTACTGCATCTTTGAACTCTCTTTTAAGTTATCTGCCTCTGTTGGTATCACACTTAGCTATTAGTTTACACTAGTTGTTAGATGATTGGTCTACAGAGTTTTAAATAATATCCTGGAGCATAAATTGTGCCTCCCTCTGATCTGAGCCTCTTTGCATGGGTAGACTTTGCGGCTAGTATTTGCAGCTTATTCTGGTTCCAGAAGAACTCTTTTTAGCTATCTCTGTCCCTAATTTTCTCTGTTAATCATCTACTTGGCCTACAGCTTAATTTGTTGCTCTGATGCACCTGTCATCTTCCCTTAATTGCTTACCAACAAAATCTCTGATGGTAGAGTTCCCCTACTCTTGAAATTCCCAACATGCTGTTCCAATTAAGTCAGTTATTGTAGGATAGTTATAGAGTCTCTCTCTCTCTCTCTCTCTCTCTCTCTCTCTCTCTCTCTCTCTCTCAAATGTAACTGATGTAAAAATCAGTTACATTTGATTTTCTTAACTTGCCTCTCCTGGGGTGGAATATCTGTGAGCTAGGAGTAAGAAAATTGGGATCTGGTGTTCTTAGCTTGCTACCCGCCTCCCCCCGGCCCGGGGTTGAGCTTCCAACCTATAAGGAGTGTTAAGTTGAGAAAGGGATTCCCTAACCTCTCACTTCTTTTGTCTAGGATAAAAATTCTACAACATGAATCTGGGATGAAGGATGAGAAATGCTGTCATCCTAACCCTCAGGGAGATACTATAGTCCTACATTCAGAGTTGGAAGGACAAGGAGCTCAGCATTATTAGCTGCGTCAATATAAACAGAGTTTCCATGTTGCTGAGTAACGAAAAGGAGAGAGTTTCAGTGGTTTAATGTCACAGACTCTTATTTTCACTCAGATTTAGAAACTATATTGAATAAAGGTTTTTTCTTTTTTCTTTTCATTTTCTGTATACAATTAGGACAATTTCCAGACACACTAAATCTTTTTTGTAAATTTCTATGATTTTTATGGTTGTTTTGCTTGTGAAAAGTCTGTAGAATTTTTTATGTTGCTATTGCACAAGTTTCTCCAAATATCCTGAGAGCAGTGAAAAGATAAGTTAGCTGCGTAGGGAATGGTTTTAGAAACAAAAATATATATATATTTATAGAAAATATCTGCGATAGGGCCTGTAATCCCAGCACTTTGGGAGGCCGAGACGGGCGGATCACGAGGTCAGGAGATCGACACCATCCTGGCTAACACGGTGAAACCCCGTCTCTACTAAAAGATACAAAAATATAGCCGGGCGAGGTGGCGGGCGCCTGTAGTCCCAGCTACTTGGGAGGCTGAGGCAGGAGAATGGCGTGAACCCGGGAGGCGGAGCTTGCGGTGAGCTGAGATCCGGCCACTGCATTCCAGCCTGGGCGACAGAGCCAGACTCCGTCTCAAAAAAAAAAAAAAAAAAGAAAAAAAAAAAAAAAAGAAAATATCTGCGATAGGTTGGATTCTTGTCCGCTCCAAATCCTCGCTGTTGGAGGTGGGGCCAAATGGAAAGTGTTTAAGTCAGGAGGGGGGGACCCTTCATGAATAGATTAATGCCTTCCTTGGGGGTATACTGAGTGAGTTCTCACTCTGTTCGTTCCCACGAGAGCTGGTGGTTAAAAAGACTGTGGTACTTCTCCTCCCCTATCTTTCTTGCTTTCTGTCTCACAGTAGGATCTCTGCACTCACCAGCTCCCTTTCACCCTCCATCAGGAGAGGAAGCAATCTCAGGCTTTCAGCAGATGCTCAGTCTTCTAGCCAGCAGGATCATGAGCCAAATAAAACACTTTTCTTTATAATTATCCAGCCTCAGGTATTCCGTAATTGTAACACTAAGCCACTAAAACAATATCATAAAGTAGAAATGTGAGAGACAATATATCAAAATGTGAAGGTCATTTCTTACTAATTCTGACTTTTTAAAGTGTTGAATTACATTAAAATAAAAATCAAGTGTATACAATCAATAACCTAATGACTGATAGCATTTTTTAATGGCTCTTGGGAGGCGATAATAGTTAAACTCAATTTGGTTGTTGGATATTTACAGAAATAAAAGGAAAGAAAACCAGTACAAAAATTCTAGACCTACTCTGATTCAACTGCAGATGTAAAAATTAATGTATATGCGTTTGGGATTTTTAAGGGAACTCTTTAGTCTTTACATAAATAAATCAGATTCTACTTTATTTATAATATTGGTGCAACCTTGTAAACTTATGCACTTAAAAGTAAGCTCATACCTACACATTTGGGTAGTGTAATAAATATAGTGTAAGTTATTTAGTGATATTAGTATACATTAATTTTATTTGTAGTATTTTAAATTACATATTTTTTCTGATAATTTTTTATGAGTTACATAGTACCATTTATAGTCATTATACTTGATGAAATATTGCCATAAATTTCTAAATTTATCTTCTTGGACTGAGTGTACAAGTAAATGAAGGAAAGATGTTAAACAATATATTGGCAAAAACTTTATTCTCATGTGACCTAAATTTTTTTTAAGAGACTAGATTTTCAAACTTTTATTTTTTAATTTTTAAAACATTTGAAATGTTCAAAACAAGAAATAAAGAAATAAAAGTATAAAAGCTGTGATATCTACTTAAGGAAAATTGTATTTACTGGTGAAAACTTTCTAAAAAGGAATGCAATTTTTCTCCAAGAGTCATTCAAAATGCTGATAATTCCAATGTTTAAAAAAAAAATTAAAAGTCTTTTTGACATAAAGCATCACTGTCATTAAAAAGTATGTATATATTAAATGCAATTAGTGCTTGCTTTGGTTACACAGTTTAACCTGATGCTACCTGCTCTAATGTATACTTGGCAGCATATCAAGAAAACTAAACAGATGTTTTCTGTTCCCCATAGAGGGAAGGAGTGTCTTTCTTGTGTTCATGTTGGGGAGTGTCTATAGATATCCACTGGGAGTTCCAGATGGCTCACGATGCTACCTGCACCTTTCTGTTCAGTAGTGTTAGGTATAATTTTGTTAACGTTATCCCTTTTATAGATTTTGACATGCTTGAGATGAGAAATTACTGTAAGAAGCATTCTTTATCCACCATGTGAATATTGAGTGACATATGTTAGAAGTATATAAGAGTACATAACATATTGGAATCTATTTTAAATTTATGTTATATTTAAGTATAATATTGAATTTTCTCTACATGAAATTAGAAAAAAAATCTGGCAATTAATATGTTATTTGTGCATACACAGAAAGATGCCATATTTTCACAGGTTCATTTACATAGGGACATTTTCCAAAGTGTGGCCTTTCTTTTGCAGCATGCAAGAATTTGGGCAGTATAATAGCATAAGTAAAACATTGAGTTTGTAATTTTTCAACTACCTGTTATTTTTAAAAAGCAAAGGAGTAATTGTCCATGCACATAATAATATTTGGACCCCTAAGAACATACAGACAAAATAAAATAAAAAATAAGGATCTAAAATGATATAGATTTACTTAAATACTTTGCCAATGTCCTGTAAATATTTTAAAAATGAGTTTATAATGCAGATATAATAAAATATTTCTTTGATACATACCGATAATTTTGTAAACATTGAAAAAATTTGTCTTATACAGATACCCCTTCATGACTGCCTTATATTTGTTATATTTCTAATATTAAGACAGATGCTTTATGTAGCTTTATGTATTGAAATTCTGCATGTGCAAAAGATTATGCTTCATGAGACACTAAGAGGTAGTGCAGAATTTCCATCATTCAATAATTGATTCACTGCATTAAAAAATATGTCAAAGATGAAACATATATCCTTTAACTCACAAGTCAGATAGGACCTGTTTGCCCAAGAGAGCTAAATATCAGTGTTTCAAATCTCCAATTTCCCAATCTCACAATTGAGTGAAGCCTGAGGTTCTCCAATACTCATATTTCTAGAGATTTGAGATATATATGCATACTCTTCTGGTACCTTCCACCTCTGGCCCCAAGTGTCTAAAATAGTTGCCTTCTCCAAATATCACCAACACTCTATTGTATTTAACACCTTATTAACATGTGCCTGCTAAGATTGTTCAACAGAAATTACCATAGAAATGTTAGAATTTGGGGAAGCTCTGTGTGTGAGTGTGTGAAGAAATATGAGGTGAAAGGTCAGAGAGTTTGTATTTCTCGCCACATAGAAAATGATTCAAAAATACATCATATCTTTTTTCCAGAAGTTTAAAAGGTAATATTTAAAATCAGACATATAGAGAGGTAGCTGCATTTTAAAGTGGGATGCAGATTGTTATTTTATGGAAGAGATGGTTATGAATTATATACATAACAAATATCTAAATTTAGAAATCAGTCTCAGCAAAGTCTATCAGATGTTTAGGGCCTCAACATTTTCCTAGATTAAAGAAAAAGAGATTTAAGTCAGTATAGGTGATACTCCTTAACATAACCAGGTTTAATGTGAGGCTATGACTTCAAATCAGTTATTAAAATAAATAGATTATTCTAAAGCATATATGTATACATTCATATATAAATGCATAAATGCATGCATACTTTGTAAACTGAGTGAGGTATAAAATCATATGTGAGAAAAAACAATTTTCATCTTTATCATTCCAGAATTTCTCTTGTACTTCTTAGTTCTAAAAAGCATTCATTGTACCATACATGTCAGTTTTCCCTGAAAATTTTTTATATTCTTTATATAAAAGATACACTACTAACTACGGCATAAAATATTTATTTGAGATCTCTTTTTTATTTAATCTTATTGAAAGTCAAAATACCAAAAATCACTTTAAGTAGTTAATACATTTCTTACGTTGCAGGTATTGAACACAGGACCCTTCAGTGAGTTATAATGGATTGATAAAAACCTTGATATTTAATGTACAATTTTAGATTTGTATTTATTTTTGAAAGGTTAAGAACGTGATCAGATACACAGTGGTGTCTGTGCTCAGGAAAAAAAAAAAAAAAAAGGTTAAGAACCAATGCTTTAAGTTATGTTTAAGCAGATTTAGTCCCCAAAATAGTATTAAAATCTAGCAAATAAAATATATTGGTGCAAGTTGGCAGAAACAATGAATGTTAGATGTATAGGAATTTATACTTTAAAATGAGAAATGCAAATGCTGTGCTCAATTTCTAAATAAATGTCATTTTGCTTCCAATAAATATATACTGTATTTTTGGAAGAAGTGAAGCACTTCCAGGATACAGCGAGTGCCCACAACAGTCATCTGGGACCATTTCTCCGATTAGTTTCTGATATTATGTTTGATGTTGCTAATTATTTCATAGCAACCTAACTCCAAAAAGAGATCACAAAGAAGACTATTGATACTCAGTATTAGTTGTAGGTGTATTTGTAACTTGGTCAAAGTTTCAATTTTTAAAGTTGGTCTCAATTTCCTACATCATAGTCCAATTTGACTTTACTATACATTATTGCACATTTTTACTTTTCATTCACCATTTTGCAGGGGTTAAAAATGGGATAATGGGGTCACAGAGAGGGGAGTTTGTTTTAATCTTTAAGAATAAAAAAATATGAAGAGCTAAACTGAAACTCATATCCTGTTATTATTTTCTCAAATACAGATTTGCATACTGTAAAAGTTTTACCCAGACCAATATTGTATTATTGGTCTTTATATTTTAAAATATAAAAATTCTAAAATGTATTGTTGGGTGAGTTTGCCAACTGCAATTTCAGAAAGTCTGTTTCTTAATTTTAAATTAGGTCTATTACACATTTTTTGTTAAAATGTCTTTGATTTTTTAAATAATGGTGAATATAGATAATAGTCTTAATTTTGTTTCATACCCACCCTTTGCAAAGTGAAATAGATAATATATGTACACACACACACACACACACACACACATATATATGCCATTTATCAATTATCTTTTTTTTTTTTTCTCTACACTCAATTGCTTTATGGAAAGTCCAACAAATACAGGCTAACTACTCCAGCTAGCTTTTAGAGCTGGCTTTCATGGGCCAGAAAGGTCGGCCTAACTAAAAGGCCAGGCAATTTGTTGTGAATTCTGTTTTAAAAAGCCACAAAAGTAATGCATGTGGTAATCTTTCACTGACTTAAAAAGGCAAGGCCGCTCTATGAAAAGAATTCTGCGTTATTAATTTATCACATGTGACTCCAAATTGTGCTGACTGAACACTGCGTTAAAGTGTTACAGCATCCACAGCTAAATGAACATGTTGCTTTAAGCAACTGAATGCCAGAGGCTAGGAGATCCTAACAGGATAACTTTCAGGATCAAAAGAATGTTTCATGTAGGAAACTTGGAACAAATATATTATCCTAAAGCCATCTATCAACAAAAAGCAATTAACGCATGACACTAATCAAATACTGACAATGACTGCATTATTATTTCCATAAATCTGATAAGGATCTAATACTTTAACTGATATAGTTAGTAAAGATAGTAATCCCATTGATCTAATATTGTTCCCAAATAATAGTTATATGATAACATAGACCTAATTTTTTTTCATATTGAAAAATACTTGGGCTCTTTTTTTAGCAAATATTTGATAAATACACTTCACTTGCACCTAAGCTGCTACTAAACAAACAAATTGAAAAAGATAAATTAAAATAATTAAAAGGAATAAATATGAAGACCTTTGTCAACTGACCTCTAATTGAATAAGTACAAACATTTAAAGAGTTTTTTATTACCAAGAAGTTAAAAATAATCATTTTAGTACGGCAAATTAAAAGTGTTAGGGTAAGATCAAACAAAATAAAGCCAAGGTGTAAAACCAAGGGGTGGGAGTGGAGATTATTAATAGGTGTCATTGAATAGATTCCCATGGTAAGTGTTAACGTGGTGTTGATTGTACCACTAACATGTATATCTGACCACAGTCTTAGTTGTTAGCCTCTAGAAAACAAAAACTGTTAAATAGTCATGAGAAATGTTGCCTGGAGTCTATCAACTTTGCCGCTGTCCAAAACAGAACATATGTAAATAGAGTGAACTTCTGCTGGAAACTCAAATTTTAATCTTAACTAATTATTTTATGTCTGTTTTCTTGATTTAGAAAAGTTGGCTCTTCGAGATACAAATTGTAAGCAATGTCTTCATGTGAGAAATCTGTAAGAAGTTGATTACATTACCGACTTTCATAGATTGATTCATATTTATCTGGGTTAGTGCAGAAGAATTGATAGGAGGACCATGCAAACTTTCTTCCAACTTCTATAATTCTATATATAAACATAACTTCTACCTACTAATGATTCTTACCTAACATATCAAGGCAAAGATAGTCCCAGATTTGGATAAAATATAAATGCATTGAAAGCTAAGGTTTTTTAACTTAATGCTGTAAAAGTTTAATAATACATAAGCAAATTTTAAAATGATAATGCTGACAAATTCTTTCAAAAAAGAAAAAATAGTCACACTTCTGTATTATTCACAAACACATATACATGTGTATTCGTGCACACACACACACATCTGGCAATATTAAAATATGAGGAACTCAGGGTGAAGGCTAGCTGAGCTGACATTGAACATAGAAAGGTAAATGATTGGGACTTTAATTACTTTGATCCATCATGCATGGTAGCTATGTGTCAGCCTAAGCCAACACAACTGACATGGAACACAGGCCATGGCTGCTTCAACATTGTAACACATTTCTAATGGTTGGTTAATAAGTCTATTGAATTGAATGTGTGCTGGGAACTGAAAATAACACTATAAAAATATGAGACCTATAGACATTTTATGTATTTATTATATGTATACCTATGTGTATTATATTTATACCTATCTACATGGACACCTATCAGTATCAAATGTAGATATACAAATAAGTACATTTGGATTAATGTCAGTATGACATATATACATATGTCAAATATATATTTGTTGGAGGGAAGAGACAGAGAGTGAGAGAGAAGGAGAAAGGGAATGGTAGGAGTCTCTATTTAAAATCGGAATAATTACATGAATAAAATAACGCTATTTTGATACTAAGCCATAAAACTATTTTTTTAGTTCATTTGTTAAACATTTTACCCAGATAATATGTAGGATTGAAACAACTAGTTGGTTGACTGTTTTTTTTCATGTTTTTCTCAGTGGTTTAGTGTAATATACATATAGATTTGTTTCATCCTATTTCTTCAAATTGCAAAAATTCCCTTTAACATTTGCAGACATTTTTAAGAAGAACAAATGAAAGAGAAGAAAATTTACCTTCCCTCCAAATAGTATTTAGAGTTTTACACTATAAATCAATTTCCAACAATGCTTTGAAGTTTTCAAATTTTAGAGATTGGCCATTCTGTGGTTCCACAGAAAAGAGCATAACTAAAAATCTACTTAACTTATATATTAGAAACTGTAACCAGAGGCCTGTTCATTCTAGGCAACTCTCTGGGTTAAAGGCTGGAATTTCTTATCAATAGGAACTACTTTGCTCATAGTTATAGCATGTCATCAAAGATTTATAGTAGTTAATTCTAAAAATGGAAACGAATATTGAGTTTAATTTAGACATATTTACTATTCGTCCTGTGATTGTATGTTTTAGTATTTTAGTTATAAGTGTGGATTGCTTTTCTTTATTCTTTAAGTATAAAATGTCCCCCTATGAAGGCTTTTTCTATATAAATGCGTTAATTTGCTCCTTATTTTACAGATATTGAAACTGAAGTATGCCCACATTTTCTGTCTTTATGAAATTACGTTTTTCTTTTTGCATCAAAATAAAATAACAAGTCCACTATGGAAATAGCATAATAAGTCCAGTAACTTTCTCAAGTAATTACTAGAATCACAGGGAAATGCAGACATCTCTTGATTTTTTTTTTTTTTTTTTTTTTTTTTTTTAAATCTCTGGCTGCAAACTGCCCCTCCCAGGCAACATCCAGTGGCATCATCTTTGCTCCTCTGTGCCACTTCAAATGTCTACATTGAGTAGATGCTCTGGAGATCAACACTATAGTTCCTTCAGAAAATTTCATTAGGCAAAATAAAATTTAAATTTAAAAAATGTAATAATAAAAATTGTCCAGCAGTTTTCCCTTTTCCTGTAGTTCATTGTTGTTTCTTCTTACATTGGAGAGGTCCTTATTGGCGATTCCCCTCTTTTCCTTTGCTTTGCTGTGCTATTCCTTTTGTTCCATGAGCCCCTCTATTTTCAGTTGCTCACTTTCCTCTGTCTCTTTCCTCAGACTTCTTTCTACAGGATGCTGAAGATTCCTTCTTAATATACAAACAGTCCCTTTGATGAGATGCCCATTTCACACTATTCAGCTGGTATAATCTTTCACACTATAATGAAAATACTTAACAACCTCTTAAAAAATTGGCATTTTTATTACTCAACAAATATTTGGGTCTGCTGCCAAAACAATGTGAAGGTACTTGGCTTACATATTCATGACTAAGAGGGTTTATCAAAATGATTCATTCCAAAGTACACAAGTCTGACACAAAGACAAATTTTAGCTTTTTGCCTTAGAACCCACAGGAAGCAGTGTGTATAGATTAAATGTAGCCCATTTTTTTTTTCTCTCAAATCTTCTAGTTATCAAGGTTAAACAAATATTGAAGTACCTGAATACTTAAAATAATTAAATGCAATTAGAATTAGATACAACCTTTCTTCCATTATTTTACTTTATAATTAAAAATTAGTTAGAAGAGAATTCTACTCCCAGTTATGACAGAGTATCTTGTATGAGAAAAAAAGCCTTGCCAAGAACAAGTGGAAAAACTGGACAAAATATAAGCCTAACAAACGAAACAGATCTTTGAAGTAATCAGACAATAGGAGCAATGTCCAGGTAAGACTCAGAAACAGTAGAAAAGAGAAGACAATGGAATGGCACATATAAAACATGAAAAATAATAAAAAAATAAATAAATTATAACCTAAAATTCTACTTTCAGTGAAAATATTCTACAAAAATAAAGGCAAAATAAAGATGTACTCAACAATATGAAAGCAAAAATTTCATTCTTTGGAGCTCATGCAGATGGAACTTCTAAAGGACATTTTTCAGGCAAAAGAAAAATGATTCCAGATAGAGATACAAATACACACCAAAAACTAAAGAGCAATGGAAATGGTAAACTTGAGGATAAATCCACATAAGTATTGATTGTACAAAGCAATAATAGTCTCCTATAGGTTTTGATAATTGATATATATTGAGGTATATGACAATAATAACATACAAGGCATTAGAGGGGTAAATGGAATCAAAGTATTCTAAAGTCTTTGCATTTTTCTGGTATTTGGTAAAAGCTCTAATTGATAGTTGACTCTAGTAGATCGAATATGAATTTTGTAAACTCTAAATTCTGTGACAATCATTTTCAACGTATGGTCCCTGAACCCCTGGGAATCCCTGAGAGTCTTCTAGGGGTCCACAGAACCAAAACGATTTTCCTAATTATAAGATATTATTTATCATTTTCACTGAATTAACATTTATTCTGTGCAAAAGTAATGAAAGATTAAACAGCTGGCATTTTAGCCTGAATCAAGTCAGTGACACTAAGTGATATCAGCAGTCATTGTATTTTCATACACTCAAAGGCAAACAAACAAATGAAAACAGTTTCACTTGAGAAAGCCCTTGAGTAGACATCATTACTATCCTGTGTACTGAATGGGAAACCCACATAACGCTAAATATGAACTCTAATACTGAACTCCAAAACTCCAAAATATGCTGGTTATCTCAAAGAAAAGCACATATGCAATTATTTGTGTTGCAAACTGAACTATTTTTTACATGAAGCATTACTTTTTACTTAAAAGAATGACTGACAAGGAAATATGGAAATTCAAACCTGGTGTATGGCAGATATTTTCTTACAGATAAATCAAGTGAACTTATCACTAGAAGCAAAACAGTTAGGAATGTTTGTGCCAATTATAAAATTTGAATTCTCAAGAAAAAAAATAGAATTATTGAAAACATATCTCTAATACTATTAGCTTGATAGCTCCCCAATACCTACCTTCTGATGAGATTGGTGATGAAAATTACAAATATGATTTTTAATATATCGTGTTTGTGAAAGGTACCAACATTGATTTTCATTTATAATGAAATGTATCAATATTTATTTTATAAGGCAAGCATAATATTTATGGCAAAATCCAACAAAGGGAAAACAAGAAAGTGAAATCACAAGTCCATCTCTCACATGAATATGCAAAAAAAAAAAAAAAAACAAAAAAAACCCCCACATTTTTTGTACCCCAAATCCAATATAAAATTAAAAGGAAAAGAGCATGATATTTCAATAAATACCATAATAAGCTAAAGTTTGAAATTCCATCAATATAATTAACTATGTAATTTGGGAAAAGCAAGAAGAAACAATACATAGAGAAAAAAAATTGATGAAATTCAATACCAATTTATTTTTAGCGAGCTTTGGGAGGCCGAGATGGGTGGATCACGAGGTCAGGAGATCGAGACCATCCTGGCTAACATGGCGAAACCCCATCTCTACTAAAAATACAAAAAAAAAAAAAAATTAGCCGGGCGTAGTGGCGGGCGCCTGTAGTCCCAGCTACTCGGGAGGCTGAGGCAGGAGAATGGCGTGAACCAGGGAGGCGGAGCTTGCAGTGAGCCAAGATCACACCACTGCACTCCAACCTGGGCGACTGAGCAAGACTCTGTCTCAAAAAAAAAAAAAAAAAAAAAAAAGAAAGTTTCCTAAATGATGTGAAGCACGCTTATCCCCCAAAATGTGGTAAGCACTATACTTAATAATGAAATGTTGAAAACATTTTCCTTTAATATGGGAATGAAAGAAGGACGACAGATTAAACATTACATAGGATGTTCTAACTTGCATAATAAATCAGAAAAAGAAGTAAAATTTATCAGCATCGAAAAGGAAAATAATTAATTAAAAACATTATTATTTATAGATGATTCAATTGTGAATATAGATCATCTAAAATATGCATAAATTAACAATTAATAGGTAAACTTTGCAACGTTACTATATACAATGGTAATATATAAACTTTATTTCTACATTTCAAAGCAACAATTAGAAAATTATATTTTAAAACACTATATTTTAAAACATTTTGCAATAATTCTAAACTAATTCATAGAAAGAAATGTAATGAAAAATGTAAAGAACTTTTACCACCCTATAAAAATTTATATTTTAAAAATATAGTAATTAAGATAAGGTAGTATTAGTGCAAGAATATTAAAATATTTTATGTCTACTTATATGTATACACAATTAAGATTGGATAGTTATATAGAAAAATAATTTATCTTAACTCATACTTGACACCACATACACAATTCAAATCCACGTAAAATGCAGATATGTGAAAATTATAATAAAGAGTCCTGAAGAGTCCTATAGGAAGATATATTCATAACTCTGAGGTTATGCAAATATTTTTTAAACCAGACATCCAAAGCAATAACCATATAAGAAAATATTGGTAAATAGTTCTTCAATAAATATAATAATTCCTCTTCAACGAAAAACACTAGAAATAAAGTGAACAGGCAAACCTCTATGTAAGAGAAATTATTTTCATAAAAGCTGTCTGAAAGAGAATGGTCATATCCAGTTTACCTAAATAACTTCTACAAATCAATAATAAAAAGACAGACATCCGACCATAAAAAAATATGCAGAAGTCTAATAGTGCTCTTAAGAGAATATCAAAATTGCAATAAACATATGAAAAATTGCTCAGATCACCAGGAAAATACAAATTAAAGTCAGAATGAGGCCTGGCAGGGTGACTCATACCTGTAATCTCAGCACTTTTGTAGGCAAGGCTGGCAGATCACTTGAGGTCGGGAGTTTGAGACCAGCCTGGCCAACATGGCGAATCCCTGTCTCTACTAAAAAATACAAAAATTAACCACTTGTGGTGGTGCATGTCTGTAATCCCAGCTACTTAGGAGGCTGAGGCAGGAGAATCTCTTGAACTCGGTAGGCAGAGATTGTAGTGAGCAGAAATAGCGCCACTGTACTCCAGCCTGGGCAACAGAGCGACACACTGTCTCAAAAGAAAAAGAAAAAATTAATAATAAGCCCTGATGAAAAGACATACTACACATTTAAGTAGTGCTACAATGTATTTTCTTCTTCTTCTTCTTCTTCTTTTTAATAATAACAAATATTGATGAGGTAGAAGTGCAACCAGAATATTCTTGAATCACTGTAGGGACACAAATTGTACAATTGCTTTGGAAACAATTTTATAGTATACATATCCTATACTCTCAAGTACATATCCAACAGAAATTTGTACACACGTGTCCAAAATATGTGGAAAATAGTATATTGACCTTATTTCTAATAGCCCTAAACTCTAAAATAATAAATATATATTGCTTATTTTTATACTATCTTAATAACATGATGACTCCCTCAAACTAATATTGACTGAAGGTATCCAGAAAAGTAAGAATATATGCTGCATGATGTTATGTATATACAGTTCAAAAATTGATAAAACTATGTTGTTAAAAATCAAAGGTAGTTACTTTGTTGGGACAGTCACTGATTCAGATATTATCCTTGAGACTGGAAGTGATCTATTTCATGATCTGGATGATGTTTTAACAGACATGTTTGCTTTGTAAATATTCATCAAGGTGTACAATTAAAATTTGTCACTGTTTATATCATATATATGTCACTCTTCAATATTAAATTTAATTTATTAAAAAAGTGGAAATAATGTGTTCAAATATCGATTCAGAGATGTACAACTGATGAAATGCTTTTATCTATATTTTCTCTTCTTCAAAATCTGGGCCTCAAATAGCATATATTTTCTGTTTTTTTCTTTGGTGAGTTGGGAATGTCACCACTGCCATGTTAACATGCCACACTAGCCTGTTAGAGGAAGAGAAACTAAATGGAAGAGAAATGAGGCACTTTGGGTGACAGTAACTAGTTCTCAACATACTGCAAACATAAGTGACAGAAAAAATCCATGCCCTAGTGAGTGTATTATCTGTAGTCTCTGCTTCTTCCTTTGTCTTTATTTTGGATTACTTAAATCATTGGAACTATACCCATTGTCATTTAAATATATAAACTATGGCGTACACATAAAATGGAATATGCTCAGCAATAAAATGTAATGAACTACTGATACATGTCAAACCATGGCTGGATCTTGAAAAAAAATATGACAAGTGAAACAAATTATTAAAAAAGAACAACACTATAAGATATCATTTATACAGAATTCTAGAAAATGGAAAGTGATTTATAGAAATAGTGCAAGTCAGTGTTTAGAGGAAGAAGTGGCGGGAAGGAAGGAGGAGAGGCACAAGAAAACATTTGACAGTGATGGATATGTTCATTATTCTTATTGTGGTGATGTTCTAGGTGTATATTCATGTCAAGATTTATCAAACTTTATGTGCAGTATATTATATGTTAATTATTCCTCAACAAAGTGGCTTAAAACACAGAAAAAAATACAAATGAGTGGGAATATTTGGCATGGAGAAAACTTTACTATTTTTCAGACCATTGTTTCCATACTCCTTAAGAATTCATGGAATGTATTCACCTTTATTCGTTGGCATCCATGAAACACTGAGAGATGGGTATTATTATTTCTTACTTTATAAGTAGAGAAATATATTCAGACAGATTAAGCAACTTAATAAGAGTCACCCAGCTATTATTATCATGTCTGTAACTAGAATGTATTAATTTCTATCCATAACCCATTTTCTGAGTGCTTACCCTATGACAAGCTTTATTTTTGAAACCAGAAATAATGAAAAGACCAAAGTGGATCTTCTTTATGATGAACCTTCCTTTCTTATGATTGTGGAATAATTGCTGTTTGAGGGAAACAAGGACAAATTGTACAAACCAGGACAGGGTTGTCACCCCCATTTTCAAAAGACAGCCACAGTCATCAATGTTTGGTTTAGATGAACTGGGACTAAAGGGATTTGGTATTATTTATTTCAGGGTTAATTCTCCTGGACAGTTCCTAGCCTCCTACACTAGTTAACTCCTCACCCGACTGGACCACTTTGGCAGAGTTAGAATATTCTTAAAGGACTTCTCTTACAATCAGAGGTGGTTGTAGAAAGCATTGTTTTCTTTCTTTGTCTAAGTTTATCTCTGTTTTTCACTTAATTTCTTTTCCTTCTCTTTTATGAACTCAAAAAATTCCCATTTGAAATCAGATTTTAGAGTCCAGCATCTAGATAGGAGGCAGGTGGCCAGTAGACAGCCCATTGCCCATCACTGATTTATACTGACTACACAGCAGTTATGTATTAGTCCATTTTAACAGAATTGTCTGGGTAATTTGGTTTTATATGTTTAGGGAATTGTTTGAGTCAATTTGTTATTTTTGTATGACTGATAAATTAATCTACTAATATTTATTTAGTGCCTGACAAGCATCATCAAGACAGAACCCTGACCTTTACTCAATTTTAAACGCATTTACATACGGTGTTTTCATGGCATTATTAGGATTTAAAAGAAGGAATTAACTAAAGTAAGTATGTTTACATATATGAGAAAAGACATCTAAACAGAAACCAAAAGTCAAATTTTATATATAATTTATATATATATGTTTGCATATATTTCTATGTTTTTATATATATATTTGCAGATGGGTTTGACTAACACGTAACCGCTGTGTAGTCAATTCTTAAACTACCATTTTGCAGGAGCTAGTTTCCATTAGTGCAAATGAAACTAGAAATTTTATTTATATATCCTTACATTATTAAGGACTTCCACATTAGTGAACAGACAAGAAATTTTACCTGAGAATCGCGAAATCTATTTTGAATTTCTTTATTTTTTTATTTCAAAGAAAGAATCGTTTGCAAATTGAATAATAAATATGGAATAGTTGAAACAGACAAGAAAAATGCCAAGACAGAGTTTATAAAGACAATTTAAAAAGAAAAATGCCATATAAGAAAGATGCAAAATGTAAATGAGAGAAGAGCTTAAATGAGAAGAGAAAGAAATGGGAACTCACTTGTGTAGATGCTGCACCATTAATTCAGGGTATCACTGGGGAAATAACTTTAATGACCACTGCCTATTTTACTTTTATTTGGGTGCTTTCTTTGTGCTATGACATTTCTAGGCTGCAAGATTTTTGAAAGTTATATTTTCAAGCCTCACAAGATTCATAAAGCAAACATATGTATCCCCAAGTGAAGACATTTCTGAAGCATCTGTTGCTAAATTTTCTTAGTTTAATTTTTGTTTTTCTTGTAGAAAATTACATTGTAGATATCTCTATTCCAACTGAAGTTATGGTTAAAAAGCTATTAAAATTCAAATCAAATGATGAAGAATTTACTTTTTAAACAGACTAATTAGTAATGTGGTAAATCTATAGTATCGTATTGATGGAAATATATACCTAGAGAATTTAATGCAGCTTGTAAAATGGCTAAGTAGTGATGATATTGGGAAAAGTTTAAATCATGCACTGTCTTGAAACAGACATATGGTGAGAAGAAGTACATTTTTACCCTTTATGCAAGTAATTACTTACCCCCATATTAGGAAAAAAATGCAACAATTCATCAAGTAACTTGAGTGGTCTATTGGAAAATTACACTATTTCGTAAATGCCAAAGGTATCCAAAGTGAACTTCTTAAGCTATAATGAACATACTTGGAGAATGAAATCTAATATTGTTTGCCTATTTTGCAATATGAAAAAAATACAGAAGAATAACTGCTCAGCTAAGGGTAACGATCCAGATGTGAAGCCATTTTGGTAGCAAAAGGAAATTAATAAGCTTGGGGACACTAGACAATCATAAATTTTTGAAAGCAATTAACAATATATAAAGGACAATCCCAAACTGAGAGTTTCATTCCTGCAAAACCGATCAGGTAAGAAGGTAAAATTAGAGAAGCATTGCCTATGATTAATGCGAGATATTTCAAGAAGGGTATTGAAATCATCCATAAAAGTAAATTATTTAAAAACAAGGATAGGTTTACAAGTGAATTATTTTTAAAAAGATAAAACTGTTAAGCATAAGGAGATAAGTACATTTTATGCAAATACCTGGAACTGAGATTTAAAGAAATGAGAGGGTTCAGAAACATAGAAAGGGACCTAGTTAAATAAATATATACCCACAGTGTTACTAAGCCATTAATATACTTCAGTATAATTAAATCAATTTAAACTTTCATAATAGAGAAATAAAAAATGAACATTGAATATATGATATTATTTAAAAAATATTAGCACTTATGCTAAATATCATGTTTCATAAAAGTTTTCTTTGAAATAACTAATAAAGTAAGGTATTATTGGCATAGTACAGTGTGTAATAATGAAGCAGAAAACTAACTTATTGTTCTTAGCTACATTAAATACACTGGGATTTCTTATAAAATCTGAAATTCAAACAGTGGTTTTTGAAGAAGAACATCTTTTTAAAACTTTCTCACAAAATACCAGTTATATCAAATCAGGTTATTACCAACTTTCTTTCTTTAATTATTCTTACAATCTTATAGCCCCAAGTGTGCATATTTACCATTATGAATAGGACTGAAATAGAAAAGTGAAGATGATATTGCTAATTGTAGCAAGAAGTTTACAATGAACAGGTTGTCACCAGGCTGAAATACTTAAATGGCAAAATCCATATAGTAACATTTCCTCAATCACTGGAATACAACTCAAATGAGTTAAAATAATGTTAGCAAAAGATAGAGTGTTTCATGAAGACTGCCAAAGGAATCAGTCTACTATTTCTGGAAAGTCAAGCCATTGAGATAATATTTTGATGTTATATAGTATGTCCTACTTCCAACAAAACAATGCAAGTTTCTCTTTAACTTCTTAAAAGGCACATCTGTTTGTTTGCTTTTTTTCTTTTTTTATTTTGGTAAAAAACACCTAACATTAAATTTACCATCTTAGCTATTTTAATGTGTACAGTTCAGTAGTGTTAAGTATATTCACAAATCTCCAGAACTTTTTACACTTTGCAAAACTGAAACTCTATATCCATTTAACAACACCCCATTTTCTCCTCACCCTATCCCCTGCTAACAACCATTTTACTTTCTATTTCTCTGAAATTGTCTACTTTATATATCTCATATAAGTGGAATCATACAGTAGTTGTTATTTTGCAACAGGCTAGTTTCACTTAGTATAATGTCTTCATATAGTATATAAAAGTTCATCTATGTTATAGCATGTAGCAGAGTTTCCTTCTTTTTTAAGGTTGAATTATATTCCATTGCGTATGTGTGTGCATGTATGCATGTATGTAGCCTATTAAATGGTGTTTTTACCTCTCAATATAAATTCTACATTAATATGGATACTAATATGCTAACATCTCAAAATACAAGATGAACTTTTTTTGTCGGTATTGTATTTAATTCAAATGCATTTTAAGATACTTTAAAATAATTTATATTACGTATAACTAAGTTACACAATTTATAATATTTTACAGAGCTGAAATCTTATAATAACAGTAGTCAAGATTCGTGGTCAAAACTCATAGAAGATTTTTTTTTCTTTTACTACATTTTGCATACTTGTTTCATTCCTCTCGAGCAAATCATTGTACTAAAGTGTTAAGAATATCCATCCTTGCCAACAGAATTTGCAGTGTTTTATGAAATTTTATTAGAGGATTTATTTCTTTATTTCATTTATCCACAGCTTCTGTATCTTAAAAAAAAAAAAAAAATTTGTGCTGAGCAACTGTTCTGATTTCTTTACAAACATTTTTGGTACTGGGAATAAAAATTTCACTCTACATTGGCCACAAAGATGCCTGTGGTCAGATTTGCAGTCCTCAAGCTAAATACCGTTGGAATACCATTCAATGTGTTAAGGTCCTTAACTTACCATGGTTTGGTTTTTAATTTTCTTCTAACCTTACTTTTTCTTTCTCTCATTTTTATTTATTTACTTTATAATTGATAGTTGGTACATAACCTTACTTAAGAATGAGGCGGCCGGGCGCGGTGGCTCAAGCCTGTAATCCCAGCACTTTGGGAGGCCGAGACGGGCGGATCACGAGGTCAGGAGATCGAGACCATCCTGGCTAAGCCGGTGAAACCCCGTCTCTACTAAAAAATACAAAAAAACTAGCTGGGCGTGGTGGCGGCGCCTGTAGTCCCAGCTACTCCGGAGGCTGAGGCAGGAGAATGGCGTGAACCCGGGAGGCGGAGCTTGCAGTGAGCTGAGATCCGGCCACTGCACTCCAGCCCGGACGACAGAACCAGACTCCGTCTCAAAAAAAAAAAAAAAAAAAAAAAAGAATGAGGCAGAAGTAAAAATAAACATTATTGAATCAGCAAAGATACTTGACCTTGTATTCCAAAATGTAAAATAGAAACATCAAATTGTGGACCTTGTCTCTTCTGTGCAATCTAAGTATAATTTGAGTCAGAACGATTTCCTTTCCTTAGTAGTTATTTACTTCTATAATCTCTTGTTCTTTCTTCTTTCTCTGTTTAATTAAAGATGTACTACTTCTGCAGAAAAGAGTTTCATTAATCACTTGATCACCTGTAGAATCAAGCTTATCTGTGTGATACATTAAATATGTTTATAACATGAAGATAACATCTATTCAAAATGTTCTTGACGTTAAATGATTAAATTAAATGATGCTACATGCTTACCCAATTCTTATTACTGTTTTTCCTTCAGTCGAAATCTTTGGTAAACTTCAACTTTTCATTACTAGCTTAAAAAAGATAATAGTAAAGATGAATATATAGGAAAATTAGTAATTATATATTTAAAGAATAAAAGTTTCTAAATTTTCCTTGTGCATTTTATGTCACACTGTATTGTTCCTTTTCTCTCAATCATTTTATTTTGATAAGTTTGTTCACATACTTTTTCAAGTTCTTGCATGAAAATAAACACCCACAATCAGCAAATAAATACAAATTATTCTAAAAATATCCACTGAAAAAGAAGATAATAACTCAGGTTGTTTTTAAAATTGTGCAAGCAATTTAGTGTTCATATTTAGAAATTTGGTAATTACCATCAGCCCTATTCATTACATTTCAAAAGTAGAAGAAATAATAAGTCAAAATGCCACTTATTTATTCATATTCATAGAGAAAAATAATAACTTATTTGCTTAACAGATCCTGACCATTGTTGTAGGTCCATCTGTACCTGTAAACACGTGCAAAACTGTCTACTCACACCAGAAGACATCATCCACTTTTTTTTTAAACTAAAAGTTCAGTGACAAAATGGCCACATTTTTAACAATCAGAAGATACTGCCTTCCTTTGCCAATATGGATGTATTACAGCAATATAAAATTTGAAAGCTATTCTGGTTATTGTTAAGGATTTTAAAAGGACTGGCCACACTCAAAGAAAGCGATGAATAGAGTGTTTTCTTTTTGCCAACTTTTATTTATTAATACGTGTAATTAAAATACACAGCAATCTTTGTACAGTGTCTGTTATGCATATGGAAATACCTATCAAACTGAGACATTTACCAAAAATATTAAAAAGAAAAACAGAAAGAACAACACAGAAGTAAACTATTTTGACTAGTATATTAATAACAATAGCGCCAATCTGATGGATTGAGAGCCTCCCCCTGAAAACATGCATCTTTTAAATACTAGTTTTATGGTTTCAAATATAGAGACAGACATAATATTCTGGCTATATACATGGAACTGCCAAACATTCCTTTTTGAAACCATGTCATCTATCAAAGGGTTTGGGCTGCTGAGGCTGGCTGCCATCTTTTGATCGAGAGAAGAGCTGCACAAAATGTTTACTTTGACAGTTGTTGTACTGTGTTGTGAACAGAAGTTGTGAAGGAGATTTGGGATATGCCTCAAGCTTGACACCTGCCTGAGGAAGAAGAGTGGGAAGTTTCTCTCGGATAAACTCGTAGGAAGAAGGGGGGTAACGCAACATTTTAGCCAATAAAATCATTGCAGGTGCTATCCCCAAGAGAGAAAAGGTCCACTTTCAACATAGAGTTTCTCATTTTCAGTCCAAGTATTTTTTAAGCTTGAGATTGAGAGAGATAAATGCTGACTTTGGCCAAAAAATAAAAATTCAAATTAAAAAAGCAGACTAGGGACCACAGTCCTGGCTTCTGTATACTCAATGTGGGTTTATAAATTCATTTAAAATCTCCCCTTCACTAGTTTCTCTGATATTCCTAGGTATCAGAAATAGAAAGATTACTGGCATACTTTAAGACATGGTTGTCCTATAATGATGAAGAAGTGTTTATGTGTGTTTGACTGGATACATTCTTCACTTTGTTACCATATGTGCAACATGGTCAGATGGTTAATGAGTTTTCAGGGCTGAAATGCATCTGGTCCAACTTTAAACTTATGGTTTATAATACTTCACTGGAAAGCATGTAATTAATCTTTCAGAGGATAATCTACCATAACTCCTAAACTAATTAAGAATAGATATTCTTTTTCAACAGGATTTGAAAATTAAGCTGTATACAGGTTAAGAAAAAAATAAAAAGTCTCTACACTGATAGAAAAGTAATAACATCTAAGGTAAAATTGGCCCTTCACTTCCTACTCCTCTGCTTATCCTGCTGATAGAAATATGCCCCTGCATTGAATGTACGTTTTCAGATAGCCTTTCCCTTAAGGAAAAGGTCAGTCTCTTATACATCTTTGAATCCTGAGCATCTGGTAAAGAGTAAAAGCATAGAAGGTGTTTACTGATCAAAATATAGGAGTTAATTCAGAGACACTCCACCTTGCAATCCACAAATGCACACAAGTATGTGGGAAAATATATACACAAACATATTTATTGACACATATACAAATATATATATACATACACACATATGTTATAAATGAATAAACTGAGGCCCAGAATTTTTAAAAAATATATAAATCAGACTGATGGTTATATTTCAGTTGTGATTCAAACAAAGAGAACCCGATGCTTTCAAGTTCTTAGCACTATGCTTGATGAGCCACAAAATAGTTCTTCAGGTTGTAACCAAATTTCTGTAATCATTGTCATCTTCCTAACTATAGTGGCTTTAAAATTGATCATAATTATAAGTGGTATAAACAATTCATTTATAATAAATTATAAACTATAATTCATTTTCTAGTAAAATTTCTGTAAGTTGTATTAGAGAATAAAATAATATATACCTTTTCTTTTTTGCTCAAAATGTAAAAATTTTGTAAAGCATAATAAGTTACACTACCAACAGCATTGTAAATGTTGCCGCTTTCTTCACATCTTTGCCAGCATTAGATATTAAGAGGCTTTTTCCTTTGAAATTTTGCTAGTGATAAAAATGTAATTGTTTTAATTTACATATTTTAGCTTGGAAATTTTTCATGTTTACTTACTGGTGGCATTTTTGCTTTAATTTTATATTCATGCTCTTTGAAAATGTATCTATTTATGTTTCAGTGTATTTCACATCAATTTGTGTACCTAAATAATTAACAATGACACTGGATCGTTATTATACTGGATGTGAATTTGTCCTAGTATTTTGTTCATTCTATTATTTAATGTATGTCCTGTAAAATTATGTGTTTTCCAATTAACTTACCTTTTCCTCAAATAATTATATTTTGTTTAAGCTCAAGATATTTTTTACTCTAGAAATTTGATAAGGATTCCTTGATAATTTTTCTATTTGAATTACTTTTCTATATTTAATCTAGCAGAAACATATTTCAGTTTGTTGGATAAAATGACCCTTCTTTATTTTAAAATAGATCTATAATAAAAATATGTCTATGAATTCATTTATTAATTCATTCATACATGCATTCATTAATTCAACAAATAATAATTTAAAACCCACTTTCTTTCAGCCATAGTGCATATTCTCCAAGAGAGAAATATTGTTAAGATAGAAACTGTCTTGAGGACTTCAGAGTTTGTAGACTTATATCAGTGCAGTCTTCCTGAGTGATCATTTTATAATATATGAATGAATAATTATGGCATACAAAAAAATCATTTAAATAATTTAAGAGCTATTATAGGTTTAGACTAACTGAAAGAAATCAGGAAATTAAAAATCTATATTGTAGCTCACTAGCCCCCAGTTACTTAGGTGTTATATGTCTAAACTGTCTGCCATTTTACTAAATCAAAAAAAAAGTTAAAATATATATAGTGTATTATTATTATTACTATTATTATTATAATCATAATTACTAACCTAGATCTCTATGTAGCCTTAATAGCCTATGGGTCCCCATAATAATAGTTTTTAGTCATCCAGCAAATAAAGAGAAGGCTTAAAGCAAAAAGTGGCAGTAAACTTCTGTCTCAGTGCAGTGTCAAAGCTGATGAAGGAGAGGTTTAAAATGGCGAATTTGGTGAACCCACACTGGATTGCATCAAAGACTTTCAGTAACTCTTGGCTCTTAATGCAATACAAAAAAAGTTCTTTCTTTGAAAAGTTAGTTTTAATTCACCTCTCACTTTCTACTTTCGAGGACTTCTACCTTGCATGTAGTAACTTCTCAACCAATGATTATGAGAATCAAGTAATTTTACTGGAATAGTCAGTGTAAACATTCTCAAGGTTTTTGGTCAAAATTAATAGGGTAAGGCACTAAAAGAGAAAAGTTGAGTCAGCTTCCAAGAAATTAAGTAACTGTGCAAAGAAAAATATATTCATTCTTTATTTTAAAGATTCTGCTGTTAAATTCAGAGTATTAAAGGGCATAGCAAGGGTTTCTGCTGAGGAAAAAACCAATAGCATGGAGTTCTTTGTGACCAAAAGAGACTGCCTAAATTATTGCTCTCAGTTTTGTTGGTCTTTTGTTTACATTGCGTTGGATAAGCTCTGGTCAATGTGCTCAACTTTCTCAGGCTTCCTAGGCTCGTCTTTCATGTGCTATATCAAATGAAGACTTTCATAATATAGAGGAGTCACGCAGATCTTTCTCCTCCCAGATTTAATGGGGTATTAATACAGTTTGACTGTGTCACCATCCAAGTCTCATCTTGAATTGTAACTCCCACAATTCTCATGTGTCATGGGAGGAACCTGGTGGGAGGTAATTCAATCATGGTGGTTGGTCTTTCCTGTGCTGTTCTTGTGATAGTCAATATGTCTCATGAGAGCTGATGGTTTTAAAAATGTGAGTTTCCCTGCACAAGCTCTCTTTTCTTGTCTGCCACCATGTGAGATGTGCCTTTCAACTCCTGCCATGATTTTGAGGTCTCTCCAGGTACATGGAATTGTAAGTCCAACATACTTCTTTCTTTTGTAAATTGCCCAGTCTCTAGTATGTCTTAATCAGCAGTGTGAAAACAGATTAATACAGGTACAATTAGAAAATAAAGGTGGTAAATTATGTTTTGATATATGTATGTACTATAAAAGGGTTACAATAATCAAGTTTATTAACATACCAATCACCTCATACATTCCCATTTTTTCTGTACTAGACCAAGAATTCTTAAATGGGACATGTAATCAAATCACAACTCATAAAAGAAAGATAAGATATATTAAATGTCATGAATGTAAAAATTACTCTTCAAAGCACCATTTAAGTTTTTAAATGAGGCTGGGCATGGTGGCTTACACTTGTATTCTTAGCACTTTGGGAGACTAAGGTGGGCACACCACTTGAGCCTAGGAGTTCAAGACCAACCTAAGCAACATGATAAAACCTCATCTCTACAAAAAATGACAAAATAAAATAAAATAGCTAGGTAGGGTGGTGCATGACAGTGGTCTCAGCTACCTAGGAGGCTGTGGTGGGAGGACCACCTGAGCCTGGGAGGTCAGTGATGCAGTGAGCTGTGATCATGTCACTGCACTCCAGCCTGAGCGAGAGAGTGACACCCTATCTCAAAAAAAAAAAAAAAAAAAAACCCTATAAAATATAAATAATTTTTAACTAATGTTTAATGAGAGGTACCTACTATGGTATCATACAGAGTAGTTTCACTGCTAGCATTTCTCATCTACATATGAGAAAAATGTTTATATATATATATAAACACACACACACACAAGAATTTGTTAATGAATAATAATAATTTATAAAATAATTTATAAAAACAAAACATAATAATACAATTCAATAAACATTAGACAAGTATTTTAACAGAAAATTCACAGAAGTAAGTCTATGAAAATTTAATAAACTCTATATACTGATAGAGTGGGAGAATAAAAATTAATACCATAATGTGGTAATGCTATGTACCCTCTAGAATAACTAAATTAAAAAAGATTGACAATATCTGGCCCTTTACAGTAAAAGTCTTTCTCTATATACTGATCGAATTAAAGAATACAAATTAATACCATAATGTGGTAATACTATGTACTCTCTAGAATAACTAAATTTAAAAAGATTGACAATATCTGGGCCTTAACAGTAAAAGTCTTTCTACTCCTGCTCTTGACTATTTCTTATGCACCAGACTCTTTTATATGATATAGTTTTTATTTCTAATTTTTAGACGTATTTTCTGCTATTTTAATGTTCTTCTGTTGGTTTATAATATGTCTAAATCCATCCATTGTTTGAGCATTTATTAAAAAAAAGAACATATTGACCAGGCGCGGTGGCTCAAACCTGTAATCCCAGCACTTTGGGAGGCCGAGACGGGCGGATCACGAGGTCAGGAGATCGAGACCATCCTGGCTAACACGGTGAAACCCCGTCTCTACTAAAAAATACAAAAAACCTAGCTGGGCGAGGTGGCGGGCGCCTGTAGTCCCAGCTACACAGGAGGCTGAGGCAGGAGAATGGCGTAAACCCGGGAGGTGGAGTTTGCAGTGAGCTGAGATCCGGCCACTGCACTCCAGCCCGGGCTACAGAGCGAGACTCCGGAAAAAAAAAAAAAAAAAAAAAAAAAAAAAAAAAAAAAAAAAAAAAAGACCATATTATCTCTATTTGCTTTAAATGTGGGATTGGTATCATCATAACTTTTCTTCTGTTTCCTTGAGTTTTTCCTTTATGAGATTTCTCACTTATTTGCATTTGCGGCTTTTGTTCCCTCTTTTTTTTTTTTCTCCTTTCTTATCCTTTTTGTTATTTCTCTCTTATTATTACTCATATTTGAATTTGGGGTAGTTGGTGGTATACTTACCAGGAAATGCTAAATGATATGGTAATAATTAATGCCCAAATTACAGTTATTATATATAACACACAGTTCAGTTTTATCTTGTTACCCTCCTCACTTTAGGATCAAAGTATACGTAACAGTTACTATATGGAATATTAACTGGCACTGAGACAGAGAAAAAGGAATCCCTGTAATCTCTGGGACAGTGAAATTATCTCTCATAACTTATGTTCATCACTTATTGACCAGAACACGTCACATGGCTCCCAAATACTGAAGGGAGTTAAGAAGTGCAATTCTAGCCTGTGCCTGCAATATTTGGAGAGCAACATTAATGACTAACACAAATCAAGTTTGTTTGGGGGTCAGCTAGGTTATACAATCTCCAATTTTAATATAAGTTTTTTTTTCTTATTACTTACTCATGAATTCTACTACTTCCTTCAATCAAAAGTGTATTTCCCTTCAACTTTTGGCCTCAATATGTGGGTAGGATTCATAGAAATACTATTTAAGTCACTGGTAATTTGCATATTGGTCTACTATCACACATTTACCCCTCCCCACCATTTTTCATGTCTGTTAGTACCCTCATTCTTCCTAGATATGTTTCTTAAGTCATAGTAATGGCACATTAGCATGATTTATTCTCCAGAAACTTCTATGCTGATGTTGTGTGGTGTCACCCTGTATCTCTACAAATAGTCAAGTCTCTGTTTCTGAAGATGCTAAAGAAAAAGTCAATAGAATAGACCTCTATGATAGCATTTCTGTTTTGAGAGCTCAATTTTCTGGTTAAGTCTCAGAAGATATGCACAATTTTCAACATTCACTACCATTTTAATCCATATTTAATTGTATCTGGCAGGAACATAACAATCTTTTGGTTTGGTTTTAGGATGTTTTTATTCTTTCTTTTTTTGTTTCTTTTTTATGTCAAGGCAAAAAAAAAAAAAAAAAAAAAGGAGGGGGGAAGCTTAGAGAAAGGGAAAAAAGAGAGTAGAACTTTTATTATTCTATACTCCAAGGAAAGTTCCTCTGATCGCTCCCCTAATTCTTTAATGGAACTATATTTCTGACTGTTCACAAACTCAAGACACTAAAGGATTTTGTTGCGCTTTTTCCAACTTACGTCTCTCCCTTATCCCCTGGGTTGTGTGAGTACTTGCTTCAAAATATTGATCCTTCATCCTGTCCTTTGTTTTCCCACTTCAGGTCTTTATTTTTCTTACCTCTACTCTTAAACTTCGCTTCTGTCTCTTTAATCACTCCCCTTCCAGTTCATTCCAAGTACTATAAACAAATAAATTTTCTTCAGACAATGGCCCCTAAGACAATACTACTTATTGTCTAACACAAAGTTAGTCTTATTCTTTTCACTTAGAACAAAGGCACAAAATCTTACTTAGTTGAAACATATACTCTACAAATATAAAAGCAAACTGAGACTAAATCTTAAACTTTAAATATTTTGCTAAGAAATTCAGGCTTCAGAGAGCATAAAACATACACACACAGAATATTCTCTATTGACTGTAATCAGAAGCAAACTCTGTCAGCTGATAGCTCTGATTCTCTGATTTATTTATACTGTTTTGAAATATGCTTTAATGCCTATTTTGTGTCTCTGTAAGGTCAAACACTATGTCTTCTCATATCAACATCATAGCAACATCTACTTCAGATAAATTAATCAATTAACAAAAATAGAAAAATATAATACTGATATGTTAAACTCATATTGTTTTTCAAAATTGTACTAGAAAATACAGATCATTTGCTTTTTATAAATAATGTGTTTTGTTTGATGTTTTATTATTCCCTTATTCTTTTAATTTACATTATATCTTAGAAAATACTTATAAGTTCTCCAATAATTATTGATGAATTGTGCTCAAATTTGTTACGCATCCTTCTCTAGCCCTCTTGGTTTTCTTTATGTATCAAACCTACATGCTGTCCTTCATGGCAAGGAAAATTTCTGCAAAGCTTTTTAAAGTTTTTCTTAAAAATTCCTAACATAGAACCATAGAATATTATAGCTACAAAGCCTGAGTTTATTAGCAGTAAAAACTAATTTTATTGCCTATAAGTAGAGGTATCAGTTTGTTCTTTTAAATTATTACTATATCACCCATATAGTAAAACTACAATTTGTCCAGCAGTGTGCACATTTTTTAATTAAATTTAATTCAATGTAGAACCATCTAATATATCCTTTTAATAATTTAAACTAAAACAATTATCTCTAAAAAAACTTTTTAATTCTGTTTTTATGGTTAAAATGAGATGGCTACATTTTTTTAAAATCATGTTTCCTCATCCCTGTTTTTGCTAAGGATTATAACAAATTCTTGATTTGTAAGATGTTTATTAACAGCCAAGATATTTCATAATTTATGACTTTAAAAATCTGTGCTGCCATAGCTTTTCCACCATTAACAGGGGATTTTGTTACAAATATATAACATAGTAGATTTATTTTTCTCTTTTATTTAAACAGGCCACCTATTGGGGATTTGTCTTAGAAATATGCCAGTTTACATCAGGATGATAACATTTTAATTAAGTTATTCATAGCTTGATCTCTGACACTTTGATTTTTCTGAAATTAGTGCTTTATGTTCCTACAAAAATACAAAAATAATTGTAATAGAATGACATGATTTTATGCATTTGACATTTAGAAAATAGTGATTGTTAGATGGCAGGCTAATTTTACTGACAGTTTTGACTTAGTTGTGTCTGGTTGCCTATATACAGTTACTGGGTCCATAATTTTTTTTTATCACAAACAACTGGTGGCAATATGTTGTTTGGAAAGCAATTTTTCCCATTTTAAAAAGGTACACTGATGTATACAACATTAGCAAAATGATGGAATAAGCGTTTTCTACTGTCATCTTCTCACAATGCATTGAATTTGAAAACCACCAATGGAAAAGAGTATATTTGTGGGAATCGGGGAGTAGAGCAGAGATATTTCAGTAGAGCAGAGATATTTCACTTGAGAAAAAAATCTAAGAACAGGTGCATCAAAGAGGGTAAGAAGAATAGTTTCACTATATCCCCATCACCCTTCTCCCAAGGCAGCACAGTTCTATGCCAAAAGAGAACCCCTTGGCATGTGATTCCTCCCATAGGGGAAAGAAGTGTATAATGAGTGAGCGTCCAGTTTCCCCAGCTCTGCAGGACACTACCCAAGAGGCCCGCCTTCTCAACCCACCTAGAATACTGAGGGTATGAGTACAGATGAAAGGGTAAGAGAGGCTGAGAGAAAAGAAGTGAAGTAGGGATTTATAGCAATCAGTGCTTAAAACTAAACAAAGGGCTGTACTCCTATAAACTGCTTTTCAGATTACATTAGGAGACCTGTCCACTGTTTGAGACCTCTCATCAGCTGACTCACACCAATTGGCACGTGGGCACTACCAATGCTCCATGCACCTCTTCCCTCCCCACGGCACACTCCCTGTGTGTGCCCCCTAGATGGCAAATATGAGCTTTTGAAGATGATTTGTGAGTATGTTCAATTAGCCAGATTGACTCTGCAGAATTGAGAGAAGGCAGGCAAAGTTGATCATTTCAGGGCACTGCCTTAGGGAAAACAATCTGGAGACTCTAGGCATCCAGCCTTCTTGTGGAGAGCAGGAGAAAGCATATGATCTTATCAGTTCTCCCCCAGCCCCATGAGGAAACAAAAAGGGTCAAGTGGACGCATCCATAGAAAATGTCTGAAAGACCTTCAGAATCCCTAGGCTGCTGACTGGGGAAGTAATTTCTTGCCCAGAGCCAGTCAGTGAAGACTGGAGGAAGTGACTGCTTCTTCAAATGTGAAGATAGCAATCAATACAAGACTTCAAAGAACTTTAAAAACCAAGGAAGCATGGCATCACTAAAGGAAAATAAGAATTATCCAGTAATTGACCTAAAAGTAACGGAAATCTATAAAATATTTGACAAAAATGCAAAACAATTGTTTTAAGAAAGCTCAGTGAATTTCCTTAGAAAGGAAGTGAACAAGAGAACTCAGATAGATAGAAAGCAAAATTAAATTTTAAAAACCACAATCACACATGAATAAAACATGAGATTCAACAAAGATAAAAATCATTATAGAAGGAAAAACAGAAATTCTGGAGCTGAAGAATGCAATAAATAAAATAATAAAATGAAAAATGAAATCGAGAGTTTCAATGAGAGACTTGATTAAGCAGAAGAAAGAATCTGCTTCTTGAAGACAGGGCACTTAAAATTATTCAGTTAGAGGATGGGAAAAAAAAAAAAATTAAAAAGAACTTGAAAAGCTTACAGGACTTGTACCGACTACCATGAAGAGGAAGAGTGTAAAGATCCTGGAGGTCCCAGAAAGAGAAGATAAAGAGAAAGGGAGAAAAAGTTTATATAAGAAAATAATGCTTGAGAATTTCCCAAATCCTGAGAGACAGACATCAAGCGTACTTGAGACTCAGATGGCAGATAGGAAGCAGGGCTAACTTCCAGCTTTCACTTGGAAGGACAGAACAGCATTGTGAAGATAAATCATGAACTGTTGTTCCAAGAACTACCACAGGAGCATTCCAGGAAAACCAAAGAATTCAATGACCTTTGAAAGAAGTGGCTTGTGGCTGCAAACTCCATGAGATGGTCAAAACTCTGAGTGCCCAAAACATGAGAAGAGTAAAATTCACCTCCAAATACAGATCCACATTGGGGAACCTGAAAATCCAGATCACGGAAGAAGCATTTATATTTACTTAGAACTTAAAGGAATTTAGAGGTTCAAGCAAAATATAGAAGTAGAAGCAGCAGCAGGAAGAGCTGTGTAGGCACTCCCAGTTCCCAGGGAAGCCATTTCTGACTCTATCTCACAGTATAATTAGAGAAGGTCTATATGGAGAAGGAAACATCGGCTGAATTCTGTAATAATTTCAACCGCGTGTGAATTTTCCTGAGCAGAATCGGAGGGAGGAGGGCTGGGGGGCGGGGGAGGGCAAACAGAAAGTGCAGATATGAACAGAAGCCCTAGCTGTGGGGAGAGGTGGAGGCTGAAAGCTTTGTAAGCCTCCTTTGCTTTCTCAGCAGGGAAGCTTGTAGCCTGGGGAAAGATCTCAGCTCTTATTACTGGCTACCTGTATATAAGCTCTGTGCAGTTAGTGGGGCATTGTGGAAGTGAGACTGGCCTTGCTGGCTGCATAGGAGCTGAGTGACGCCTGTCCCTGCTGACTTGACTTTCCACTACCTTCCTGGTGACCTTTATGACTCAACAGAGGCAACCATAATCCCCCCGGGAACATTACTGCATTGCCCTAAAAACCACACCCCTATCCTCCACAGTGGACACAGAAAGCCCCACACAAAGAGCGTCTGAGCTCAGTTACACCTAACCTTGCCCCTACCTGATGGACTTTCTCTATCTGCCTTGGTAACCAAAGATGAAAGACATAATCTTTTGGGAGCTCTATGATTCCACCCATCATCTGAGAAACCCAAATACTTATCCAGGCAACCTTAGGGCAGGCTTGTATCCCCACCATACTACCGCAGCTGATGCTCTTTTGAAAGCACCACCTCCTGTCTGGAGGCCAACCAACTCAAGTCATTATAACAGCTCATAAAAGAACAGCCCTGTTTCAAAAAAGAAGAAAACAACAGTTAATTCCACCTCTGATAACATCCTGGCTAACCAGAGGTCTTGAGTCTATGTGACAACTTCACTGACAGCACAACCAGCATTTGAGGAAACCAGCACACTTAACAAAACTACAACCAAGGACCCACCCGGACTCACTCCCCTGCTACCTTTACTGGAGTAGGTGCTGGTATCCAAGGCTGAGAGACCTGAAAGTAGATCACATCACATTACTCTTTGCAGACACTCCCCAGTACTAGCCCAGAGTCCAGTATCTCCACTGGGTGGCTAGACCCAGAAGAGTGGTAACATTCAGTGCAGGCTGGCTTTCAGCAAGCCCTGTCCCTAGGAAAAGCAGGGGAGCACCACATCAAGGGATCACCCCATAGGACAAAAGAATCTGAAAAGCAGCCCTTGAGTCCCAGATCTTCCCTCTGACATATTCTACCCAAATTACAAGGAACCAGAAAAACAATTCTGGCAATATGACAAATAAATGTTCTTTAATCTCCCTGAAAAATCACACTAGCTCACCAGCAATGGGTCCAAACCAAGAAGAAATCTTTGAGTTGCCAAAAACAAACAAACAAACAAACAAAAAAACAGAAGGTCGATTATTAAGCTACTCAAGAAGGCACCAGAGAAAGGTAAAATCCAACTTAAAGAAACTTAAAAAAAATACAGGTATGGATGAAAAAATCTACAGAGAAATAGATAGCATAAATAAAAACATTCAAAACCTCTGGAAATGAATGACACACTAAGAGAAATGCTAATTACACTGGAAAATTTCAACAATAGAATTGAACAAGTAGAAGAAAGAGCTTCAGAGCTCAAAGACAAATCTTATGAGGTAACCCAATCTGAAAAGGACAAAGAAAACAGAATTTAAAAAATGAACAAAGCCTCCAAGTAGTTTGGGATTATGTTAAACAACCAAACCTAAAAAATAATTGATGTTCCCAAGGAAGAAGAGAAATACAAAAGTTTAGAAAACTTATTTGAGGCAATAATGGAGGAAAACTTCTCTGGCCTTGCTAGAGGTCTAGACATCCAAATACAAGAAGCTCAAAGAACACTCAGGAAATTCATTGCAAAAAGATCATCACATAGGCACATAGTCACCAGGTTATCTAAAGTCGAGACAAAGAAAAGAACATTAAGAGCAGTGAGGCAAAAGCATCAGGTAACCCATAAAGAAAAACCTATCAGATTAATAGCAGATTTCTCAGCAGAAACTCTACAGACTAGAAGGGATTGGGGTCTCCTATTTTTAGCGTCCTTGAATGAAATAATTATCAGCCAAGAATTTTGTATCCAGCAAAACTAATTTCATAAATTAAGAAAAGATAAAGTCTTTCAGTCCAACAAATGATGAGAGAATTTGCTACTACCAAGCCAGCTCTACAAGAACTACCAAACGGAGTTCTAAATCTGGAAACAAAACCTTCAAATACACCAAAATAGAACTTCCTTAAAGCATAAATCTCACAGGGCCTATAAAACAATAGTGTGTGCGTGTGCACGCGCGCACACACACACACACAAGGATATTCAGGCAGCAACCAGCACAATGAATAGAAGAATATCTCACATCTCAATACCAACATTGAATATAAGTGGTCTAAATGTTCCACTTAAAAGATACAGGATGACAGAATGGATAAGACACCAACCCCAAGTACCTTCTGTCTTAAAGAAACTTAACTAACATATAAGGGCCAACATAAACTTAAGGTAAATGGGTGGAAAAAGATATTCCATGCAAATGGACACCAAAAGTGAGCAGGAGTAGCTATTCTTGTATCAGACAAATCAGACTTTAAAGAAAAAACAGTTAAAAAGACAAAGAAAGACATTATATAATTATAAAGAGACTAGTCTAACAAACAACAAAGTCACAATCCTAAATATATATGCAACTAACACTGGAGCTCCCAAATTTGTAAAACAATTACTACTAGACTTAAGAGATGAGATAAATGGCAACACATTAATAGTGGAAGACTTCAATACTCCACTGACAGCACTAGACAAATCATCAAGACAGAAAGTCAACAAAGAAACAATAGACTTAAACTATAACCTAGAACAAATAGTCTTAACAGATATTTGCAGAACATTCTACTCAACAACTGCATTCTGTTCTTCAGCACATGGAACGTTCTGCAAGATAGACCATATGATAGGCCACAGAACAAGTCTTAATAAATTTAAGAAAATTGAAATTATATCAAGTATAATTTCAGACCACAGTGTAGTAAATTGGAAATCAACTCCAAAAGGAATCCTCATAACCATGTAAATACATGAAATTAAATAACCTGCTCCTGAATGATCACTGGGTCAACAATTAAATCAAAATGGGAATTTAAAAGTTCTTTGAACTTATAGATAGCAGTGACACAACCTATCAAAATCTCTTAGATACAGCAAAAGCAGTGCTAACAGTTAAGTTCATAGCATTAAATGCCTACATAAAAAACTCTGAAAGAGCACAAATAGACAATCTAAAATCATACCTTACAGAACTGAAGAAACAAGAATAATACAAACCCAAACCCAGCAGAAGAAAATAAATAATGAAGATCAGAGCAGAACTAAATGAAATTGAAACAAACAAACAAAAATACAAAAGATAAATGAAACAAAAAGCTGGTTATTTGAAAAGGTAAACAAAATTGATAGTCTGTTAGTGAGATTAACTTAGAAAAGAACAGAGAAGATCCAAATAAGTTGAATTAGAAATGAAACAGGAGATATCACAATCAATACCACAGAAATACAAAAGATCATTCAAGGCTACTATGAACACCTTTACCTGCACAAACAAGAAAACCTAGAGGAGATGGATAAATTCCTGGAAATATACAACCCTGCTAGATTAAACAAGGAAGAAATAGAAACTCTGAATAGATCAATAACAAGCAGGAAGACTGAAATAGAAATTTTAAAAAAAGTCAAAAAAAAAACAAAAAAAAAAAAAACAAAAAAAAGCTTAGGACCAGATGGATTCACAGCTGAATTCTATGAGACATTCAGAGAAGAACTGGTACCAATCCTATTGAAACAATTTCAAAGCATAGAGAAAGAGAATCCTCCCTAAGTCATGGGAAAGACAAATATCTTGGGGCCCCAAAAATCACTAAGCTAAAGGGAAAAATCAAGCTGGAAACTTCTTAGGGCAAAGTTGCCTCCCATTCTATTCAGTCACCCCTCTTCTCACTGAGAGAAATGGTTATATGATTGCCTCTTTTGGAGAGGCTAATCAGAAACTCAAAAGAATGCAACCATTTGTCTCGTCTACCTGCAACCTGGAGGTCCCCTCCCTGCTTCGAGTTGTCCTACCTTCCTAGACCAAACCAAGGTTTATCTTACATATATTGATCAATCTCTCATGTCTTCCTAAAATGCATACACCAAACTGTGTTCTGACAACCTTGGGCACATGTTGTCAGGACCTCCTGAGTCTGTCATGGGCACATGTCCTCAACCTTGGCAAAATAAACTTTCTAAATTATCTGAACCCTGTCAAACATTTTCATGGTTCACAATTATATGAAGCCAGTCTCACGCTATTATCAAAACCAGGAAAGGATATAACAAAAAAAGAAAACTGCAGACCAATATCACTGATAAACATAGATGCAAATATTCTCAAGAAAATACTAGCTAACCAAATCCAACAGCTTATCAAAAACGTAATCAGTCATGATCAGGTGGGTTCATACCAGGTATTCATGGTTTAACATACTCGTCAATAAATGTGATACACCACATAAAGATAATTAAAGACAAAAATCACATGATCATCTCAATAAACACAGAGAAAGCATCTGACAAAATCCAGCAATCATTTATGATTAAAACCCTCAGGAAAATTGGCATAGAAAGGACAAACCTTAAGGTAGCAGAAGCCACCTATGACAAACCCACAACCAACATTATACTGAATGGAGAAAAGTTGAAAGCATCCCCCTGAGAACTGGGACAAGACAAGATGACCACTTTCACCACTTATCTTCAACATAGTACTGGAAGTCCTAGCCACAGCAATCACACAAGGGAGAAAAATGAAGGGCATCCAAGTTGGTAAACTGTTGCTGTTCACCAGTGATGTCATTGTATACCTAAAAAACCCTAAAGATTCATCCAAAAATATCCTAGATTTGATCAATAAGTTCAGGAAAATTTCAGGATACGAAATCAATGTACACAAATCAGTAGCACTGCTATACATCAACAGTGACCAAGCTGAGAGTCAAATCAAGAACTTAACTCCTTTTACAATAGCACCAAAAATAAAAAACAAACAAAAAATTTAGGAATATACCTGACCAAGGACATGAAAGAATCTATAAGGAAAACTACAAAACACCACTGAAAGAAATAGAAGACACAAACAAATAGAAACACATCCAATATTCATGGATGGGTAGAATTAAACTGTGAAAACGACCATACTGCCAAAAGCAATCTACAAATTCAATGTAATTTCCATCAAAATAACACCATCATTATTCACAGAACTAAAAAGAACAATCCTAAAATTCATATGAAACCAAAAAAGAGCCCTCATAGCCAAAGCAAAGCTAAACAAAAAGAACAAATCTGTAGGCATCACATTACCAAACTTCAAACTCTACTGTATGGCTATAGTCACCAGAACAACATGATACTGGTATAAAAATAAACACATAGACTAATGGAACAGAATAGAGAACCCAAAAATAAAGTTAAGTACTTATAGCTAACTGATCTTTAAAAGCAAACAAAAACATAAAGTGGGGATAGGACACCATATTCAACAAATGGTGCTGGGATAACTGGCAAGCCACATGTAGAGAATGAAAATGGATCCTTATCTCTCACCTTATACAAAAATCAACTCGAGATGGACCGAAGACTTAAATCTAAGACCTAAAGCCATAAAAATTCTAGAAGATAACATTGGAGAAAATCTTCTAGACACAGCCTTCATGACTAAGAACACAAAAGCAAATGCAACTAAAACAAAGATAAATAAATGGGAATTAATTGAACTAAAGAGGTTCTGCACAACAAAAGAAATAATCCACAGAGTAAACAGACAATCCACAGAGTGGGAGAAAATCTTCACAAGCTATGCACTTGAAAAAGGACTAATATCCAGAACCTACAAGGAACTCAAATCAGCAAGAATAAAACAGATAATCTCATCAAAAAGTGGGCTAAGGACATGAATAGACAATTCTCAAAAGAAGATATACAAATGGACAACAAACATGAAAAATGCTCAACATCACTTATGATCAGGGAAATACAAATCAAAGCCACAGTGCGATACTACCTTATTCCTACAAGAATGGCCATAATTTAAAAATAAAAAAATAAGAGATATTTGTGTGGGTGTGTTAAAAAGGTAACAATTTTACACTGCTGGTAGAAATGTAAACTAGTACAACCACTGTGGAAAACAGTATGGAAATTCCTTAAAGATCTGAAAGTAGATCTACCATTTGATCCAGCAATCTCACTACTGGATATCTACCCAGAAAAAAAAGAAGTCACTGGAGCAGATGTGGTAGCTCATGCCTGGTTGGCATGATCCAAGGTTGGCTGATCACCTGAGGTCAGGAATTCAAGACCAGCCCAGCCAGTGGTGAAATCCCACCTCTACTAAAAATACAAAATTAGCCAGGCATGGTGGTGCACACCTGTACTCCCAGCTACTTGGGAGGCTGAGGCAGGAGAATCACTGGAACCTGGGAGCAGGAGGTTGCAGTGAGCCAAGATTGCATCATTGCAATCCAGCTTGGGCGACAGAGTGAGACCCTGTCAAAAAAAAAAAAAAAAAAAAAAAGCCATTATATGAAAAAGACACGTGCACACACATGTTTATAGCAGCACAATTTGCAAATGCCAAAATATGGAACCAGCCCAAATGCCCATCAACCAGTGAGTGGATAAAGGAAATACGGTATATATATTCTGTGCAATACTACTCAGCCATGTAAAGGAATGAAATAATGGCATTCAAAGCAATTAGGATGGGGTTGCAGACTATTATTCTAAGTAAATCAGTAATGGAAAACCAAACACATATTCTCAGTTATAAGTAGGAGCCAAGCCATGAAGATGGGAGTGGGTGAGGAATAAAAGACTACAAACTGGGTGAAGTGTGCACTGCTTAGGTGATGTGTTTCCAAAATATCAGATATCCATGAAAGAATATATCCATGTAACCAAACACCACCTGTTCCCTAAAATCCTATTAAAATAAAAAAGGGTACATCAGAATAAAAGGTCCCCAAACAGGTTCAATAAAAATAAAACTTCACCGAAACAAATAATAAGCAAATTGTCAAAAATCAAAGAGAATTTTGAAAGTAGCAAGAGAAGAGACTTGTCACATACAAGAAAACTTTTATTAGACTATCAGCAAATGTATTGATCAAAAACTTTTAAGCTGAGGAGACAATGGGATGATGCATTCAAAGCGGTAAAAGAAAAGAGACTACAAACCAAGAATACTTTACCTGGCATATCTGTCATTTAGAAAGGAAGGAGACATAAAGACTTTCCCAGAAAACAAAAACTGACAGAGTTCATTACCACTAGACCTACCTCAGAGCAAATGCTAAAGAAGACTCTTCAAACTGAATCAAAAGAATTCTAATTAGTGACAAAAAAAATGAAATTATAAAAGTTACTGGAAAAGGTAAGTATGTAGTAAAATTCAGAATACTCTAATATCAGAATTGTAGTATATAAATCACTGTTCATTCTAGTATAAAAGTTAACAAACAAACATATGTACCATAACTGTGACTGTCATAAGCTGTTAATAGACATACAATATTAAAAAAACACACACACACATTTTGACAATCAAAATCATAAAATGCTTAGGGTGTATGTTTAAATGTTGAGTTTGAGTATGAGAACAAATGTAAGTTCTGCAGCATTAACTAGATAGCTACAGATATACGATATTTCATGTAAGCCCCATAATAACCACCAGAAACCCACTTATGTACAAGAGAAAGAGGCAGAAACAAAAGCATACCACCACACAAAACTCATCAAATCACAAAGGAAAACAGCAAGAGAGGAAAAAAGGAACAAAGATGCCATTATACAGTCAGAAAACAATTAACAGAAAGATAATTGTGAGAATTGTTAGCTATCAATAATTATATTAAATGTAAATGAATTAAATTTTCCAATCAAAAGATACAAGTACCTAAATGAATTAAGAAAAAGAGGGGTCGGGCACGGTGGCTCGTGCCTGTGATCCCAGCACTTTGGGAGGCTGAGGTGGGTGGATCATGAGGTCAGGATTTCGAGACCAACTTGACCAACATGGTGAAACCCCATCTCACTAAAAACACAAAAATTAGCTGTGCATGGTGGCATGCACCTCTAGTCACAGCTACTCAGGAGGCTGGGGCAGGACAATTGCTTGAACCCGGGAGCTGGAGGTTGCAGTGAGCTGAAATTGTGCCATTGCACTCCAGCCTGGGTGACAGAATGAGACTTTGTCTCAAAAAAAAAAAAAAAGATCCTCTGTCCAAGATGGCCGAATAGGAACAGTTCCAGTCTACAGCTCCCAGTGTGAGTGGAGGAGAAGATGGATGAGTTCTGAATTTCCAACTGAGGTAGAGGGTTCATCTCACTGGGACTTGTTGGACAGTGGGTACAGCCCACAGAGTGTGAGCCGAAGCAGGGCGAGGCATTGCCTCACCCAGGAAGTGCAAGGGGTCAGGGAATTCCCTTTCCTAGCCAAGGGAAACCACGATGGATGGTACCTGGAAAATTGGGACACTCCCACCCTAATACTGTGCTTTTCCAATGGTCTTAGCAAATGGCACACCAGGAGATTATATCCTGCACCTGGATCCATGGGTCCCACTCCCACGGAGCCTTGCTCACTGTTAGCACAGCAGGCTAAGATCAAACTGCAAGGCAGCAGCGAGTCTGGGGGAGGGGCATCCACCATTGCTGAGGCTTGACCATGTAAACAAAGCGGTGGGAAGCTTGAATTGGGTGGAGCCCACCGCAGCTCAATGAGGCCTGCCTGCTTCTGTAGACTCCATCTCTGGGGGCAGGACACAGCTGAACAAAAGGCAGCAGAAACTTCTGCAAACTTAAACGTCCCTGACTGACAGCTTTGAAGAGAGTAGTGGCTCTCCGAGCACAGAGTTTGAGATCTGAGAACAGACAGGCTGCTCCTCAAGTTAGTCCCTGACCACTGCGTAGCCTAACTGGGAGACATCTCTGAGTAGGGGCTAACTGACACCTCATGTAGCCAGGTACCCCTCTGACACAAAGCTTTCAGAGGAAGAATCAGGCAGCAACATTTGCTGTTCTGTAATATTTGCTGTTCTGCAGCCTCCACTGGTGATACCCAGGAAAACAGGGTCTGGAGTGGACCTTAAACAAACTCCAACAGACCTGCAGCTGAAGGTGCTGACTGTTAGGAGGAAAACTAACAAACAGAAAGGAATAGCATCAACATCAACAAAAAAGACATCCACAACAAAACCCCATCTGTAGGTCACCATCATGAAAGACCAGAGGTAGATAAAACAACAAAGATAGGGGGAAACCAGAGGAGAAAAGTTGAAAATTCTAAAAATCAGAGCACCTCTTCTCCTCCAAAGTATTGCAGCTCCTTGCCAGCAATGGAACAAAGCAGGACGGAGAATGACTTTGATGACTTGACAGAAGTAGGCTTCAGAAGATCAGTAATAACAAACTTCTCTGAGCTAAAGGAGAATGCTCAAACCCATTGCAAAAAAAGCTAAAAACCTTAAAAAAAGATTAGACAAATGGCCAACTAGAATAAACAGAGTAGAGGAGACCTTAAATGACCTGGTGGAGCTGAAAACCATGGCATGAGAACTACGTGATGCATGCACAAGCTTCAGTAGCTGATTTGATCAAGTGGAAGAAAGGGTATCAGTGATTGAAGATCAGATTAATGAAATGAAGTGAGAAGAGAAGTTTAGAGGAAAAAGACTGAAAAGAAACAAACAAAGCCTCCAGGAAATATGGGACTATGTGAAAAGAACAAATCTACATTTGATTGGTGTACCTGAAAATGATGGGGAGAATAGAACCAAGCTGGAAAACACTCATCAGGATATTATCCAGGAGAACTTCCCCAGAGTAGCAAGGCAGGCCAACATTCAAATTCAGGAAATACGGAGAATGCCACAAAGATACTCCTCAAAAACAGCAACCCCAAGACATATAATTATCAGATTTGCCAAATTGAAATGAAGGAAAAAATTCTAAGGGCAGCCAGAGAGAAAACTGGGTTACCCACAAAAGGAAGTCCACCAGAATAACAGTGGGTTGCTCAGCAGAAACTCTACAAGCCAGAGGAGACTGGGGGCCAATACTCAACATTCTTAAAGAAAAGAATTTTCAACTCATAATTTCATATCCTGTCAAACTAAGCTTCATAAGTGAAGGAGAAACAAAATCCTTTACAGACAAGCAAATGCTGAGAGATTTTGTCACCAACAGGCCTACCTTACAAGAGTTCCTGAAGGAAGCACTAAACAAGGAAAGAAACAACCAGTACCACCCACTGCAAAAACAGGTCAAAGTGTAAAGACCATCAATGCTAGGAAGAAACTGCATCAACTAGCGAGCAAAATAACCAGCTAATATCATAATGACAGGATCAAATTCACACAAAACAATATTAACCTTAAATGTGAATGAGCTAAATGCCCCAATTAAAATACACAGACTGGCAAATTGGATAAAGAGTCAAGACCCATCAGTGTGCTGTATTCAGGAGACCCATCTCACATGCAAAGATACACATAGGCTCAAAATAAAGGGATGGTGGAAGATCTACCAAGTAAATGGAAAAAAAAAAAAAAAGAAAAGCAGGGTTGCAATCCTAGTCTCTGATAAAACAGACTTTAAACCAACAAAGATCAAAAGAGACAAAGAAGGTCATTACATGATGGTAAAGGGATCAATGCCACAAGAAGAGCTAACTATCCTAAATATATATACACGCAATCTGGAGCACCCAGATTCATAAAGCAGGTCCGTAGAGACCTATAAAGATACTTAGACTGCCACACAATAATAATGGGAGACTTTAATGCCCCACTGTCAATATTAGACAGATCAATGAGGCAAAAAGTTAACAAGGATATCCGGACTTGAACTCAGCTCTGCACCAAGTGGGGTTAATAGACATCTACAGAACTCTCCACTCCAAATCAACAGAAGATACATTCTTCTCAGCACCACATCACACTTATTCCAAAATTGACCACACAGTTGGAAGTAAATCACTCCTCAGCAAATGTAAAATAACAGAAATTATAACAAACTGTCTCTCAGACTACAACACAATCAAATTAGAACTCAGGATTAAGAAACTCACTCAAAACCACACAACTACATGAAAACTGAACAATCTGCTCCTGAATGACTACTGGGTAAATAACAAAGTGAAGGCAGAAATAAATATGTTCTTTGAAACCAATGAGAAAAAAAGACACAAGTTACCAGAATCTCTGTGACACATTTAAAGAAGTGTGTAGAGGGAAATTTATAGCACTAAAGGACCACAAGAGAAAGCAGGAAAGATCTAAAATCAACACCCTAACAACACAATTAAAAAAACTAGAGAAGCAAGAGGAAACACATTCAAAAGCTAGCAGAAGGCAAGAAATAACTAAGATCAGTGCAGAACTGAAAGAGATAGAAACACAAAAAAACCTTCAAAAAATCAATGAATCCAGGAGCTGGTTTTTTGAAAAGATCAACAGAGTTGATAGACCACTAGCAAGACTAATAAAGAAGAAAAGAGAGAAGAATCAAATGCATGCAATAAAAAATGCTAAAGGGGATATCACCACCAATTCCACAGAAATACAAACTAACATCAGAGAACATTATAAAAACCTCTATGCAAATAAACTAGAAAATCTAGAAGAAATGGATAAATTCCTAACACATACACCCTCCCAAGACTAAACCAGGAAGAAGTTGAATCCCTGAATAGACCAATAGCAGGCTCTGAAATTGAGGCATCAATTAATAGCCTAACAACCAAAAAAAGTCCAGGACCAGACCGATTCATAGCTGAATTCTACCAGAGGTACAAAGAGGAGCTGGTACCATTGCTTCTGAAACTATTCCAGTCAGTAGAAAAAGAAGGAATCCTCCCCAACTCATTTTATGAGGGCAGCATCATCCTGATACCAAGCCTGGCAGAGACACACACACACAAAGAGAATTTTAGACCAATATCCCTGAGGAACATCAATGCAAAAATCCTCAATACAATACTGGGAAACCAAATCCAGAAGCACATCAAAAAGCTTATCCAACACGATCAAGTTGGCTTCATCCCTGTGATGCAAGACTGCTTCAACATATGCAAATCAATAAACGTAATCTGTCATATAAACAGAACCAAAGACAAAAACACATGATTATCTCAATAGATGCAGAAAAGGCCTTTGAAAAAATTCAACAGCCATCATGCTAAAAACTCTCAATAAACTAGGTATTGATGGGACGTATCTCAAAATAATAAGAGCTATTTATGACAAACTCACAGCCTATATCATACTGAATGGGCAAAAAATGGAAGCATTCCCTTTGAAAACTGGCATAAGACAGGGATGCCCTCTCTCAATGCTCCTATTGAACATAGTATTGGAAGTTCTGGTCAGGGCAATCAGGCAGGAGAAAGAAATAAAGGGTATTCAATTAGGAAAAGAGGAAGTCAAACTGTCCCCGATTGCAGATGTCATGATTGTATATTTAGAAAACCCCCTCATCTCAGCCCAAAATCTTCTTAAGCTGATAAGCAACTTCAGCAAAGTCTTAGGATGCAAAATTGATATGCAAAAATCACAAGCCTTCCTATACACCAATAACAGACAAACAGAAAGCCAAATCATGAGTGAACTTCCCTTCGCAATTGCTTCAAATTGAATAAAATACCTAGGAATCCAACTTACAAGGGATGTGAAGGACCTCTTCAAGGAGAACTACAAACCACTGCTCAATGAAATAAAAGAGGACACAAACAAATGGAAGAATATTCCATGCTCATGGATAGGAAGAAACAATATCATGAAAATGGCCATACTGCCCAAGGTAATTTGTAGATCCAGTGCCATCCCCATCAACCTACCAATGACTTTCTTCACAGAATTGGAAAAAAACTACTTTAAAGTTTATATGGAACCAAAAAAGAGCTCACATTGACAAGACGATCCTAAGCAAAAACAAAAACAAAACAAACAAACAACAAAAAAATCAAAGCTAGAGGCATCACACTACCTGACTTCAAACTATACTACAAGGCTACAGTAACTAAAATAGCATAGCACTGGCACCAAAACAGAGATATAGACCAATGGAACAGAACACAGGCCTCATAAATAATACCACACGTCTAAAACCATCTGATCTTTGACAAACCTGACAGAAACAAGAAATGGGGAAAGGATTCCCTATTTAATAAATGATTCTGGGAAAACTGGCTAGTCATATGTAGAAAGTTGAAACTGGATCCCTTCCTTACACCTTATACAAAAATTAATTCAAGATGGATTAAAGACTTAAATGTTAGACCTAAAACCATAAAAACCCTAGAAGAAAACCTAGGCAATACCATTCAGGACATAGGCATGGGCAAGGACTTCATGACTAAGACACCAAAAGCAATGGCAACAAAAGCCAAAATAGAGAAATGGGATCTAATTAAACTAAAGAGTTTCTGCACAGCAAAAGAAGCTACTATCGGAGTGAACAGGCAACCTACAGAATGGGAGAAAATTTTTACAATCTACTCATCTGACAAAGGGCTAATATCTAGAACCTACAAAGAACTCAAACAAATTTACAAGAAAAAATCAAACAACCCTATCAAAAAGTGGGCAATGGATATGAACAGACACTTCTCAAAAGAAGACATTTATGCAGCCAACAGACACATGAGAAAAAGTTCATCATCACTGGCCATCAGAGAAATGCAAATTAAAACCACAATGAGATACCATCTCACACCAGTTAAAATGGTGATCATTAAAAAGTCAGAAAACAACAGGTACTGGGGAGGATGTGGAGAAATAGGAACACTTTTACACTGTTAGTGGGAGTGTAAACTAGTTCAACCATTGTGGAAGACAGTGTGGCGATTCCTCCAGGATCTAGAACTAGAAATACCATTTGACCCAGTTATCCCATTACTGGGTATATACTCGAAGGATTATAAATCGTGCTGCTATAAAGACACATGCATATGTATATTTATTGTGGCACTATTCACAATAGGAAAGACTTGGAACCAACCCAAATGTCAATCAGTGATAGACTGGATTAAGAAAATGTGGCACATATACACCATGGAATACTATCTAGCCATAAAATGGATGAGTTCATGTCCTTTGTAGCAACATGGATGAAGCTGAAAGGCATCATTCACAGCAAACTATCGCAAGGACAGAAAACCAAACACTTCATGTTCTCACTCACAGGTGGAAATTGAACAATGAGAACACTTGGACACAGGGTGGGGAACATCACACAGTGGGGCCTGTCATGGGGTTGGGGGAGGGGGTAGGGATGGCATTAGGAGAAATACCTAATGTAAATGACAAATTAATGGGTGGAGCAAACCAACATGGCATATGTATACACATGTAATTATTGCAGGAAGTCAGGGATCCTGAACAGAGGGACCGGCTGAAGCCACAGCAGAAGAACATAAATTATGAAGATTTCATGGACATTTATTAGTTCCCCAAATTAATACTTTTATAATTTCTGATGCTTGTCTTTACTGCAATCTCTGAACATAAATTGTGAAGATTTCATGGACACTTATCACTTTCCCAGTCAATACCCTTGTGATTTCCTATGCCTGTCTTTACTTTAATCTCTTAATCCCATTGTCTTCCTAAGCTGAGGAGGATGTATGTCACCTCAGGACCCTGTGATTATTGCGTTAACTGCACAAATTTTTTGTAGAGCATGTGTGCTTGAACAATATGAAATCTGGGCACCTTGAAAAAAGAACAGGATAACAGCAATGTTCAGGGAACAAGGGAGATAACCTTAAACTCTGACTGCCAGTGAGCCAGGTGGAACAGAGCCATATTTCTCTTCTTTCAAAAGCAAATAGGAGAAATATCACTGAATTCTTTTTCTCAGCAAGGAACATCCTTGAGAAAGAGAATGGCCCCTGAGGGTAGGCCTCTGAAATGGCGGCTTTAGGGGTGGCTGTCTTTTATGGTCGAAGCTGAAGGGATGAAATAAGCCCTGGTCTTCTGTTGCACTCCCATGCTTATTAGGATGAGGAAAATCCCGCTTAATAAATTTTGGTCAGACAGGTTGTCTGCTCTCAAACCCTCTTTCCTGGTAAGATGTTATCATGACAATGCATGCTCGAAACTTCATTAGCAATTTTAATTTCGCCCCGTCCTGTGGTCCTGTGATCTCACCCTGCCTCCATTTGCCTTGTGATCTTTTGTCGCCCTTGAAGCATGTGATCTCAGTGAACCACACCCTATTTGTGCACTCCCTCCCCTTTGAAAATTGCTAATAGAAACTTGCTGGTTTTACGGCTCAGAGAACATCACGGAACCTGCTGACATGTGATGTCTCCCCTGGACACCCAATTTTAAAATTTCTCTCTTTTGTACTCTTTCCCTTTATTTCTCAGACCAGACAACACTTAGGGAAATAGAAAAGAACCCACGTTGAATATCTGGGGTGGGGTTCCCCCCAATATGTAACAAACCTGCACATTGTGCACATGTACCCTAGAACTTACAATAATAAAAAAAAAAGAAAAAGAAAAAAGAAGACAAGACCAATTATAAGCTGCCTACAAGGGTTTCAATTTTTCTTTAAGGATATATATATATGCTTAAAGTGAAGAGATTGAATAAGATACTATGTGCAAATGGGAAATCAAAGAGAGCAGGGTAGGCATTCTTATATCAGACAAAATAGACGTTAAATGTCCTGACAAACAAAGAAATTTATTGTATAATGATAAAGGTATCAATTTATCAAGAGGGTATAACAACTGTAATAATATATATATATATACCTAATGCCAGTGCATCTAATGTGTAAAGCATATATTCAACTCAGGAAGGAGATACAGACAACAATACAGTAATGGTAGAGGTCTTCAGTACCTGGCTTTCAACAATGGATACATCATCCAGAAAGAAAATCAAATAGAAAACATTGAGCTTGAACTACATTTTAGACTAAGGGAACTTAACAGAAATTTACAGAATATTTCATCCAACAGGAGCATAATACACATTTTTTTTTCAAGTGTACTCAGAACATTCTTCAGGATAAATCATATATTAGATCAGAAGACAAGCCTTTAAACATTGAAGAAGACTGAAGTCATATCAAGTATCTCTTCCAATAACAATGAAAAGAAACTAGGTATCAAAAACAGGCAAGAAAAAAACCGAAAAGTTAAATAAAAAATATCTTGAAACAGAAAAAAAAAAAAAAAAAAAAAAACCCAGAGTAAGCCTAAATTTAGCAGAAGGAAAAAAATAATAAAGACTGGAATAAAATAGAGGCAAAACAACAGAAAATATTACTAAAATTCAGAGTTGGTTTTTTGAAAAGATAAACAAAACTGGCAAACTTTTAGTTAAACTAGGTGGAAAAAAAGAAATGATTTACATAAATAGAGTCAGATATGAAATAGGAGAGTTTATAATTTATAACACAGAACTACAAAGGACGATAAAAATAACTACTAGGAATTATTACATGTGAAAAAATTGTATACCTACAAGAAATGAATAAATTCCTAGCAACCTTCATGATGCTGATTTACGATGAATTGGAAAATCTAAACAGGCCAGTAATGAGTATGGAGATTAAATCGGTATTTTAAATTCTCCCAACAAAGAAAAGCCCAGGACTAGATTGCTTCACTGTTGTATTATACCAAACATTTAAAGAAGAATTAACATCAAGCCTTCTCAAACTCTCCCTCAAAACTGAAGATGATTGAATACTTCCAAACTTATTTTTCAAGGCTAGCAATACCCTGATACTGCAAACAGAGAAGCAAAGTAAATTACAGGCCAACATCACTGATGGATTCCTTTATACCAAAATAGGTATAAAAGAATATACCTCAACATAGTAAAGGACATATATGACAATCTCACAGTCAAGATCATATTCAATGGTAAAAAACTGAAAGTTTTTCCTCTTACAGCAGTAGTAAGACAAGAATCTCCACTCTCACCACTTCTATTCAACATAGTACCAGAAATCCTAGCCAGAGCAATTAGGCAAGAAAAAGAAGTAAAATCATCTAAATAGGAAAGGATGACATAAAATGTCTTTGTTTGCAGATGACATTACTTTATGTAGAGAAAAATCCTCAAGACTCCAGCAAATAATTATTACAACTAATGAACAAATTTAATAAACTTTCAAGGCACAAAATAAACATTTGTAATTCTGTTGCATCTCTATCCACCAACAGCAAACTGTCTGAAAAAGAATTTAAGAAAACAATTCCGTTTACAATTGCATCAAAAGAGTAAAATACTTAGGAATAAATTTAACCAAGGAGGTGAAAGATCTATGCACTGAGAGCTATAAAGCATGGATAAAAGAAATTAAAGACACAAATCAATGAAAAGATATTCCATGTTCCTAAATAGGAATAATTAATTTTATTAAAATTTCTATACTAAAGTGATTTACAGATTTGATGCCATACTTATCATAATTCTAATTACATTTTTCTCAGAAGTGGAAAAAAAATCCTAAAATTGGTACAAATCTAAAATGACCCTGAATAGCTAAAACAATGTTGTGCAAGAACAACTGGAAGCATTAGACATCCTGATTTCAAATTAAATTATAACTCTATAGCAATCAAAACATTATGACAATACCCTAAAAGCAAACACAAACACATATACTAATAAAATAGAATAGAAAGCTCACAAATAAAGTGGTATGTGTGTATACACTATATATAATACATACATATACATATATATATACAGAGAGAGAGAGTCAACTAGTCTTCCACAAAGCTTCCAAGAATACACAATGAGTAAAGGATAATGTCTTCAATAAATAATGTTGGGAATATATTGAGTATCCATATGCAAAAGAATGAAACTGGACTCATATCTTATACTATACACTAAAATCAACTCAAAATGTATTAAAGAAATAAATTTAAGACCTGACACTGTGAAACTACTAGGTGAAAAATAGGAAAATATTCCTTGACATTGTTTGGGCAAAGATTTTTTGGATATGACCTCAAAAGCACAGACAAAGAAGCAAAAAGCAAAAATATTACAAATTATGCCACATCAAATTAAAATGTTTATTCTCACCAAAAGAAACGATCAACACAATTAAAAGGCAACTTACGGCTGGCGAGTGCAATGGCTTACGCCTGTAACCCCAGCACTTTGGAAGGCCGAGGTGGGTGGATCATGAGATCACGCGTTCAAGACCAGCCTGGAGAAGATGGTGAAACCCTGTCTCTACTAAAAACACAAAAATTAGCAAGGCATTGTGGGAGGTACCTGTAATCCCAGCTACTCAGGAGGCTGAGGCAGAGAATTGCTTGAACCCGGGAGGCAGAGGTTGCAGTAAGTCGAGATCGTGCCACTGCACTCCAGCCTGGGCAACAGAGAAGGAGCAAGACTCCATCTCGAAAAGAAAAAAAAAAGGCAACTTATAGATAGGACAAAATATTTGCAAATCATGTACCCAAAACAGGTTAATATCCAAAATATATAAGGAATTCATGCAAGTCAACAGCACAAAAGCATGTAACATGATTAAAAAATGGACAAAGAATCTGAATAGACTTTTTTTTTTTTCCCAAAGAAGAGATACAAATGGCCAACAGGTATATGAAAAAGTGCATAATATCATCAATAACCATTGAAATTCAAATTGAAACCACAAAGAGATATCACCTCATCATACCCATTAGGATAGCAATTATCAGAAAGTCAAAAGAAAGTAAGTGATGGTAAAAATGTGAATACTAAAGAGCCCTTGGACAATGTTGGTGGAAATGTAAACTGATAGAATCACTTACAAAATGATTCTCTTAATTTACATTTCCACCAACATTGTGGAGATTCCTCAAAAAAACTAAAACTTTATCATATGACCTAGTAATCCCACTTCACCACTTCAGGGCATATATATATACATATATATATATATATGATTTACATATTTGATGCAATACTTATCATAATTTTAATGACATTTTTCTCAGAAGTAGAAAAAAAATCCTAAAATTTGTACAAATCTAAAATGACCCTGAGTAGTTAAAACAATGTTGTGCGAGAAAAACTGGAATATATATATAGACACACACATACAAATACATATATATGTGTGTGTATGTGTATAAATTCACCTATGTATGTGTGTGTGTAAATTCACTGTCTTGAAGAGCTTTCTGTACTCCCATACTCCCACGTTCATTGCAGCATTATTCACAATAGTCAAGCTATGAAACAAAAGCGTATATTGACAGATGAATTAATTAAGAAAATTAAGAATATTATTCAGCCTTAAAAATAAACTAAGTTCTGCCATTTTTGACAATGTGGATGAACTTGTAGGACATTATGCTAAATGAAATAAGCTGGACACAGAAAGACAAATACTGCATGGTCTCACTTATATGTGGAATCTTAAAAAGTTGGGCTTTTAGAAACAGAGTGGAACGATGGCTGTCAGCGACTAGAAGAGGGGACAAATGGGGACATGCTGACCAAGGGATACAAGCATTGAGTTACAAGATGGATACATCCTGGAGATCTAGTGTACAGCACAGTGACTATAGTTATCAATATTGAATTGTGTACTTGAATTTTGTTGTAACAAATCTTAAATATCATCATCACACACACGAAAAGGTTAACTATGTGAGGCGATAGAGAGATTAATTAGCTTAATTGTGATTATCCTTTCACATTGCATATGTACATAAAATCATTGGATTGTAAACCTTAAATATATACTATTTTTATTTGTCAAACAAAAGCGCTGTGAAGGAATATAAGCAACTTTCTGCAAATTCAGGCTGAGTTTTTCTGCTAAATCAGTTCATGTCAAGTAAGCTTCCTCCTAAATGAATTCATGTGAGGTCAACTTGCCACCACATGAGTTCGAAAAATTCGTTAAATTTTTAGCACTGTTTTGACAGCAATGTGGGAAAAAAATTCTGAAATTGTATAATATTAGCTGTTTTCTATATGTATTCACTAAAATCTGAGTTTAATAATATATTCTCTTTTAATGTATGATAGCTTTTAAGGACTAATAAATAAAAGGTATATATAGCACTATATAAGGTCTTGGTGTATCAAGTTATAACAGAATTTAATTCACTTTAAAAATATGAAACAATTACAATAATTATAATTGATTGAACTTTGAAGGTCTCAGTATCCTGAATTTTTTAAATGGTATTATTTCGTGCACTTTTAAAAGACTATATTTAAAACTTAGGACATACAGAGTGAGGCACTCACTGTGACTTCTTCATCTCCATGAGTAGCACCATCCCAATGGAATGCAAAACTGGTTACGCTGAAAAGGATAGTTTCTGCAGCACTGTTTGCCATAGAGCACCTTGTGATACTTGCACTTTTTGCATTGAAACAGTCTACTCTATGGGCACTGTTTGTATCAAAAGCCTTCTATACATAATGTGAAAGTTTCTTCAATTGTGAACAGCACAGTAGTAGTAGTTAGAGCTTTATTACTTAGTTCTAATTTGTATTGATGGCCTAAAAAAAGTAGCATGCTTTGCAGTTCTATGAAAGAAAAGATTATAAATGGAGATTAATTATAATTTTGCTAGCTCAGTGCTTGTAAAACTAAAGCAATTTATATTCTTTCTCTTAATGATCTCCATTCCTGATTGCAGTAATGTAATCTAATTGTGATTATGATAGTATCTGAATCATGTGGGCCTCAATGTGATTGAAACTACTCTTTGCATTAAAAAGTAATTTTGGAGTAATGATGAAAAGTTACTGTGGAAAATTGGCAAGTAATATATTTTACTCTGTATCTTAAGTTTCTGCTTTCATTTTTGATTATATCTCATAGCATGGATAAGTACGATATTATATCAAGGATTTATTACATCAAAGCCTTATCGATGATAAGTATGAGTATGAGTATCAAGGATAAGCATGATATTATTGAAATAGAAATGCTATGGTTGAGTCAGAGAAATGACTGAGAAATTAAAATGCTAGGATAAGGTTTACTGAAAGTAGAAACCAAATAACAAGGAGGAGGGAGGGCTCAATATTGCACACATATGATAGCCAGTAAAAAGAAATGCTGTGGGTGTTTTAGCTGACACAGCAGATGCTATTTGGATAGACATTAGGGAAAATACGGATAGTCAGGTATTTTGTGAATGTTGAAATACACCTCCAGGGCAGGAAGAGAAAATAGACAGGAAATGCTTTGTGTTATTTTGTTTTGTTTTTTGATAAAATACCCTCAGCAGGGTTGAAACTTGTTTAGGCAAAAAAGTACTTCACATTTATGCACAGTTAAAGATGATGATTCGCAAAATCGTGCTCTGGAATTTGAAAAATAAGTCAATAAAAGTTAATTTTCTGAAATATTTACTATTGAAACACCTAGATAAGTATTTATTATGAAAATAGAGGAATTCAAGGGAGGTTATTCTGGGAAAGGACATTTTTGAAAGAATGAAAAAACCACAAATAATATTTTTCTTATAATGTATTTGTTGGAAAAAATTACAATTTAAAAAAGTGGTGATGCATTTAGTAGTCATTTAAATTATGATCAAGGATAAAGCTGATATACTTTAAAAATGAGCCTAAGCAAAATTATGCTTGAAATATCCTGAAACAGATATTACATAAAGATAATTGAATTGATAATAGGTAGTAAAAAGAAAGACACTAACTAATAGAAATCTATCAAAATTTTGAAGGACAAGTTAACACTTTTTATAATAGAGAGTATTTGCTAATCTCTCAAGTTATAGCATGGGTGAAATAAGAATACCAAGGAGGTAATTCCCCATGATACTCAATCCAAATGTAAGAAAGGATGTCTTTCAAACCTTCATTTCTGAGAGATACCACAGGGGGAAAAATGGATAAACAAGAAAAGAAAATACAAACTCATTTTGTAGTTACTACTGACAGTGAAAACAATCCTCTTGCCCCCTCCCTAGAGTCTGTGAAGATCCATTTTAAAATGTCTCTTGAAGCAGTGATGTGACTCAGGAGAAGAGAAGGGATTGCCTATATGTAAATGACTCACTGTTTCTAGTAGAAAGAGACACATTAACTCTTTCAGACCACCTTTTACCAAATTACATTTCTTTCTTTCTTTCTTTCTCTTTCTTTCTTTCTTTCTTTCTTTCTTTCTTTCTTTCTTTCTTTCTTTCTTTCTTTCTTTCTTTCTTTCTTTCTTTCTTTCTTTCTTTCTTTCTTTCTCTTTCTTTCTTTCTTTTTCTTTCTTTCTTTTTCTTTCTTTCATTTATTTTTTTTTTAGTGCAACAAATTATACTGAAGAAGTAATGCAACTCCATGAAGTGCATCATTTCCTCCCATTCTGTCTCTGATACTTATGTACAGATAAGTGCCTTGTCTATTGCCGTTTTTAGACTCACCCTTTAAGAGGAATACACTGTGAAATAGATACTCTCCAGGCTCAGTCAAGAAGAGAATATCTTGAGCCTCTATGGCACATTACGGTCAGTTATAATAAACCAGGGAGGGAAGTGAGCCTCCTGCTATAATGACTATAATATGATGACCCTGTAACAGACAGATGCATCGAAGTGTAGCACTGAGACTTTTGCAGTTTTTCTTTATCAGAGATAGCTGTAAAAATGTCCAACATAAGCAAGACGCTTATTTCTTCCCACCCTCCTGGTGAAATTATATCCCAACATGGAAAGAGGATGAGCCTGTTCCACCTCATTTCTACTTTCTTGAATGAATTCCACAGTCTTCTCACTTCAAGATAGAAATTCCATCCTTTTTATTCTAGTGAATCATGGATCTTTTTGTCATCCTTTCTTAAAAGAATATGGCAATATTTGGTAGTACATCAATTGTTATATTCTTGAGCAAAAACTCGACATATTAAGCCTTTCAGGGGACTGTTGGTTGTGGGAAAGTCTTTGTGGGAAGCTTATTTATTTATTCATACACTCATTGGTGTATCTACAAGTTACTGCAATTGACAAATGCTGAAATAAGCATGGGAGAAACAAGGATGATTCCTCTGCACATGGGCACTTAATCCTAATGCCTACAATCTAATGAAGCAGTACATCCATTGTGCTCAGCGCCTTCATTCAATCACTCCCACACTGTAACATGAAAATTGGAGGGCACTAGATGAACACAGGAGGGCCACATCTAATTTACTATTGAGGTCAGGGACAATTCCTAGTAAAAGGAACTGGATAACTTAAAGCTGCGGTGGAAAATGATGGAGGCCAAAGTGAGTCCCATTTCTATCTCTTCAATGTGTTTACATGAAAGAGGAGTTAAAAGAAATTTTAAACACATGGTGTACCATTTTACCGTCAATTTTGTTGAGTGAGATGGCTGTGTGTTACTAATTCTTAAGAGGATACAGTGAGATAAAAATATAATTTATTATTTTACATATTGAAGACTCTCTTTCTGCTTCTCTTTAACTTCAGCTGCTTTATTTTGTCTCTGGCAACTCAGCAACTACCTGCTTGTGAACTATTTCTCCCAGAAAATTGGTTATGAGCTACTGACATGTAGCTCATGAAAAAAACTATAACCAAGTTATTATTATTATTTTTTTTTACTTAAGGTAGTGAATGCTCAGCACAGGCTAGACTTTAGAATCACCTGGGAAACTTTTCACAAAATAATTATGCTTCACCTACACTAAATAAACCAGGAAACTAGGAGAGCTGACCAAATAACAATGAACCAACAAACAGAAGGACCACATTCGCTCATCCCATGAAAGCAACACATTCATTTGATAGGCTGAAGGGTCCAGCCTGTCAATAACGGCAATGCAAATTAAGCCTATGTAAAAAAAGAAGTATGATATTATTAGCATCTATTCTCACCAGCTCCTTTTTGTTTGTCCTTTGTTTGTTTGTTTGTTTTTGAGATGGAGTTTCACTCTTGTTGCCCAGGCTGGAGTGCAATGGCGCAATCTTGGCTCATCACAATCTCTCCTCCTGGGTTCAAGTGATTCTCCTGTCTCAGCCTCCTGAGTAGCTGAGATTATGGGCATGTGCCACCACCCCCAGCTAACTTCGTATTTTCAGTAGAGACGGGGTTTCTCCATGTTGGTCAGGCTGGTCTTGAACTCCCAACCTCAGGTGATCCCCCTGCCTCAGCCTCCCAAAGTGCTGGGATTACAGGCGTGAACCACTGTGCCTGGCCACTTTTTGTTTTTATTAGCAATGTTAGGTGCATTAATAATAAATCATGCAGGCAATGTCTCAGCATTTCCTTTTATATTTTGACCAAGTTATGACTTCACAACTATCAGAGCTAATTTTGACTTAGCCCTAGGTAATCATCTCTCTAGTCTGGAAATTAACGTGTTTAGTATTTTGGAATTAGGAAGATAACTGTTTAATGTCCATAGCTAATATTCATGATGTCTGCACTTCAGTGGCAAGGACCATGAAATCGTGGCATATATTTGGTCAATCGGAGGAATAATATTTATCATGTATTGAACTTCTATTCCAATGACCATGCTAAGTATTTTTCATGCATAACCTCACTTAAACCTCAGCTATTATTGTCCTCATTTTGTATACAGGAAGCTGTGACTCAGATAATTTTCATGAATTTACTGAAGCAACACAGATCCTGCAAACCAACATTTAAACCCAGGGTATGCCTGCCCGCAGAGACTATATTTGTCTCACACTGCCATACTGCTTCTCCCTATAGAAACATCGAAACATTCTTTGGAAAAGTCATGCAGAAATTCCCTCAAAAGCTAGGGCAACTCTCTATAACAAGGGACAGATAACTGCAGTTATAGTCACAGAACGACTCAGTTATGTTTGACAACAGCCCATGAAAACAAGACCTCTTAAAGGGAGATTAATGCCATCAAATCCTTTCAACTCAGACCTACACCTGCTTATACAATTGGCCTTTCACATAACAGTCGGTAAAATCCAGCCTCGGGAGAGAGACACACATGCAGTATTTATATTGTTGTTGAAAGTTTCACGGCCTTCAAACCACACAGGTTGGAATTGAATGTGAAAATCTGTCTTCTGACTTCTTTTAAGGAATCGCTAATCTTTCCAAAGGATGCTGTGCTTGCTCTGCACGAACGGTTTTGCTGGAGAACATGGTTATGCCGTGGTCGCTAAAAGAGGCTAAGTTGTTTTCTTCTTTATTTGCAACAACAACAGAAAAAAAAAATTACTTGCTATATTGAAGGTGTTTAAAATCAATAACAAAAAGAATAGAATATTTCATTAGCCTTTAAAACGATATAGGAGGACCTGCTCCTATCATTTTGACTGCCAAGAGAACATATAAAATTAAAGGTGATGGCTAAATGAAAGGCTGAATTAAACAATTTCTTGATCCAGTAGACCCTGGGCAGGAACAAATGGCCATACCTGCTCCAGCATTATTTCGCAACAAACCAAAGGTAAGCTGTAGCCTGGGCAACACTACTGCTGGTGTGTTAAGCCAGTCACTATTTACTCTAAGTTGAGATAGAACAATCTATCTCTGCGTTAATTTCTACAGCATCCCAACTCCTAAACACTTAATATCTTTGCTTTTAGAAAAAAAAAAAAATCAGCTTTTATTTTGATTAAGTTAGATTGCCTAATGTTTTATTCTTCTGAAAGCAGGTACAAATACTAGAGTTAACTAGTTTCTAAAACGCCTAAGTAATAGGCGTTTGGAATCTGAAGAACCATGTAATGAGTCCATTTAACATCTTTTTTGGGGGCATCTTGTTTTTATAATAGGCAATGTTGTATTTTGCTATAAGAAGAGAGGTAGTTTAAAGTACTTCCCAAAGTGGCAGAGTTGCAGAAAAAAATCCTGTTGCCAAAAGCCAGTTTCTTAGCAACAGCACCCTCTCAATGTGTCACAAAGTCTGAAGCCCTTTGGCCCCTCAAAGGAAGTTCCTTAGGTGTCTTTTACACATTGAATGCTTTGTGATAGTTGAGGCCTGCTGGCTGTCAACTCCGTCCCTTAAGGGAACTTGACAGATCTTAAAAAAAATCAATTTTAAGCTCACATGCCCCAGTGGGTGCCAAAGCCACTTCAGAGAGCCTGAAAGATGGCTGAGTCGACAGGATTTGACTTCTGGAGGTAGAAAGGTGACAAACTCTATCATGAGAAAGGGGCAGCTCGGGGCCTCAGAGGCCTAACCTGCTCCCAGGATCTGGGGCCTAGTGTTGTATTGAACCTATTTATCTCTTTCATGGGCCTAAGGTACCACAGGGAAAGAAAAGTTGTTCAAAAAATGCTGGCAGAATTCAGGGGTGTAAATGATGAATTACTTTTCATCAGCTGAAAGGAAACATACTCCGGAACAATACTGAAAGGGAGCAGGAGCGGCTGACCCCTGCTTCAGAGCAGCCAATATCTTCATTCAAGAAGACAACCATGAAATTACACAGAAAATGGGATTGTCATGAACAGCCCCTTGAAATCTCAGTATACAGTCATTACTGCATGGGAAAAAGCCTTCATCCACACATCATAACTTGTAACAGACAAGGAGGGGGAAAAAGAACAGAGAGGAAAAAAAAAGGCCTTGGAGTTACCAGTAGGAATGTCGAAAATATTTGTTGATTCAAACTTTCCTCTAAAGCTTCCCGATACTTTTACATAGTTTTAACAGTATGTTAACTTTATACTGAGTGGGGATTTCCTTTTATGAGCTATTTTGAGAAAGTTTGTATAAATTTTAAAGAAGTGGCAAGGGGAGAGAGAACTCTTTTTATATTTATAACATCTTCACCCTATAAGATGATAATAACATATGCCCATGCAATACGTCCTCAAATTATTGCTTAATTAATATTCTAACACTCAATGTTATATATCACTTAACTAATATAGAACTTACTTAAATTCTTCATTTAAACTGTCACAGATTGTAAGATCAACTAAATTTCAGGTCTATGTTGGAAAAGTTTGAGTCAAAATATAGAAGGGTAGAGTTGGAACATAGAATTTTTTAATAGGGTAACTAAAATATAAAATATTAGGGATTCAAAAAAATGAAATAAAAATAATATATGTTTGCTTTGTCATTCTGGCTACTTTCTCCACTGAGTTTAATTAAGTTTGGTGTAGGGTTTTTTTTTTTTGTCATTAGAGGATTATTCATTACACTATTTTATTTTATTTTTTTTCATTTATGTTCCGGGGGTTCAAGTGACTAACCATCATGAAAATTTAAATTACAGATTTTGTCACAAGTCCAGTTGAAAACAAATTGGAAACTATGACTAATTTGTGGAGTGCATTTCTTTCTGCAAGTGGAATGTATGTCACTGCAGATAATAGAAGAAAGCAGAATAGGAAGTGCCTACTCGGACCAACTGATTTCTTAGTAACTTCTTGGATACTACTGCTTGGGATTTTTGTCATGCGCATCCGTGTGAAGAGACCACCAAACAGGCTTTGTATGAGCAATAAAGCTTTTTAATCACCTGGGTGCAGGCGGGCTGAGTCCGAAAAGAGAGTCAGCGAAGGGAGATAAGGGTGGGGCCGTTTTATAGGATTTGGGTAGGTAAAGGAAAATTACAGTCAAAGGGGATTTGTTCTCTGGTGGGCAGGAGTGGGGGTCACAAGGTGCTCAGTGGGGGAGATTTTTGAGCCAGGATGAACCAGGAAAAGGACTTTCACAAGGAAATGTCATCACTTAAGGCAAGGACCGGCCATTTTCACTTCTTTTGTGGTGGAATGTCGTCAGTTAAGGCAGGGACAGGGCATTTTCACTTCTTTCGTGATTCTTCAGTTACTTCAGGCCATCTTGGCATATGCGTGCAAGTCACAGGGGATGCAATGGCTTGGCTTGGGCTCAGAGGTCTGACAATTTTGAGGTGTTTTCCACAGCCAGAGCACTATTTATGCTCTTTACCCTAAGTCTATGTTGGAAAAAAAAAAAACAAAAAAAACTCTATTGACTGAGGAATAGAACTTATTTTCCATCCTTATTAATTCTCTTAAATCAAATGATGTAGAACATAAAACCAACTGAAAAGAAAGAATTCCCCAATAGATCACTTCAGACATGAAAGTTACTTTCCTAGAACAGCATTTCTCACATTGAATTCTTTGGTATTTAAGAAGGTATAGAAGGTAGACATATCATAGAAAAACCATCCTGTGGATTATTATGTTTAGGAAATGCTGGCCTGATGTAAGTGAAGGAATGAGTACAGTATGCCTAATAAATTTCCATTCAAGGGTGTAAGCCACAAGCAGGCGCCTAAAGAATGAAGGAAATGCCACACAGTGGAAGCCAGGCTTTGCATCAAACTCTAGATGACCTACAGAAGAAATATATAAGTCGAATGTAAACATGATCATGCTTAACTCTAAAAATAAGCCTCTGTGAGCTCAGTGGTTGATAAAATGCAACTACATTCTTGAATGGTGATAGTTTTCAAAGTCCAAAGCTTTTGCAACTATTTCTATTACTTCAGTAAACACAATATACCCAAGATGTTATAAGGGGTGTACAGAAAACCAGCATTTCTGCCCGATGGTAAGATAATTTCTTAATACAGTCTCAAATTGTTCAATGCCTTCTTTTAAAGGATGAAACCACGAGACTGACCATCGACTTTTCTAACTTATTTGTTAATTCTAGTCAAAGACAATGGCTTTGCTCCTCTGTCCTTACTCTTGTGTTATTTTCCACTTATCAGCCTTTACACTGTGTCATCTGAAACCACATTTACAGTGTGGGTTTAGGGAATGTAGGGAGAAAAAGAATAATGGCATAATTTGACTGAACTATAGTTTTTAAATAAGTAAATAATATAGTTACATATCAATAAGCAAAATTTTCCTTTACATAGACTCTGAAGAAATTCAGCAAAGCCTTACTAATATTGTGTGTGTGCGTGCGTGTGTGTGCATGTGAGCATGTGTACAAACAAGTTATAACTTCAAAATCATCCCTCTTCTTTTGCCCCCATTTTATTCTTCTATATGTTTACTGTATATATTGAATATCTACTCCACATGGCAAAATTATGTACCATTTTTGGTGTATTTGGGGCCTTAATAAATAGCTATCATGTTACTTATTGTATTACCAAGGTATTTTTCAGTAGTATATAATTATTATGATTATTATGAAATTTTAAAATATCTTTTATTGAAGGATTGCAGATCGTAAGTATTTGCTCCCTTTCCCCCACAAAAAGTTGTCTAGAATTTATTCACAATTTTTTTCTTTTGTCATACTTATAGTTCCATATATTCAAATGGATAATCAAATGTTATTTGATCCAATCAATGAAAGCAAAAGTAGATCAGAATTGTCCTCTAATGATGAAAATATGAGTATTAAACAAGTAATATTCTCCAGAAGTAGATACGTTTTCTAACATTAAGCCTTGCTGAAATTTCATTAGTTTTAAAATTTGGCTTTCATCTTTCTTCTAATTATTTTTATTTTAAAAAATCAGATTAGAGGAACCAAAATAAAGTTCTTTGGCAAATAGGAATCCTGTTTACTTTCCAACTCTGAACTCAGCAGGTTAAGTAATTGGGCTACAGAAAAGTTCCTCCATTTCTATTTCCAGCTGGTGATACACAAAAGGCAGGAAGTTATCTCATTAATGGGGCACCAGCTTTATGCAAATTATAGTAACAAAAAGGCTTCCCTTCATACTTTTTCATAAATTACCTAATAAAGTGGGAATAAATGGCCATATTCAAGAGCCTTTGTTGTATTTTTAGCACAAGACTCTTTCTGTTACTGCAAATATGACTAAATGTGCCTTGTTCAAAAGGGGTGTTTATGAAATAAGGCCACTCAAAAGCTTTTATTCCTTAACAGCCTTCAGTTACTTTTATGGCACAAAATTAACATAATTAGTCACAGAGAATAGATGACATAAGCAGCATGCCATGCACAAAAGGGGGAAGCAGTATCTAAGGAAGGTGTTTTGAGAGATCAAAAATTTTCAAAGTGCTTAATACTAGAAGGTCCTTTTTATTTGTGCACAGCCTTAAGATACTTTTTTTTTTTTAACTCCGTGAAATTCACATAATGAGATGCAGTAGACAGATGACATTAGCGATGTGCCATTAGAAAGAGGTCAGTTTCTTCTGAAAGATAGTCACTGTTCCTGCTCGTCATTAATTTGCAGCTTCAAAGCACTGAGCATATGATAGCCTGGCATGTTAAGCAAGTTGCAGTTATCTTTAAATAACCATTTTTTCCAGTTATTAGAAGCTAAAGTTTTTAAACTACCGACTGAAAGCAAAATTAAAGCACGCAGCAGTGGAATAGGGGAGAAAAGGAAAAGAAAGAAAGGCTGCAAGAAGATTAGGAAAATAAAATCAAACGTATTTTTAAAATGAAGTTGTTGTGGTATTCCCTGGGGGTAGCCTGCTCTAACTTCAATGCTGGAATTTTGGGGGTAGTAAAGATTTGAAATCTAGCTAGCAAATGAAACCATTGGGAATTTTTGTTTTCTGAGTTCTTATGGCACATATTATAAAACCAAAAAGCAAATTGTATGGTTCTCTATAATTCCACTGAGGGAGAACAATGCTGGTCTGAAGCCTAAGAGCTCTGTGCCGTAAGAGAGTAAAAGGGTTAAGAGCACTTGGGTTCCTGTTACATGTGAACTACTCAAATAAAAATACATTGATAAATACATCAGATTATCGTATTTAAAGAGAAGATCAATGAGATTTCTCTAGTTTGCCTGTGAATAAATCATAATGAGAAGACAGAAAAGTAAAGAATTAAAGACTGCATTCATCTGAGTTCAAATCTATTATTACACGACTCTTCCGTTTAATTTATTTTAAATAATTCAATTTTTTGCATAGGAATACATGAATATGGTACAAAATTCATAACATTCACAAAGATTTACAGACTTTTACATTTCAAATTTCCTTTGAGTTTATTTTTCACTTGGAAATCATAGAAGCATTACGTAGAGTTTAGCTATTTTAAAAACATCCTGATTTATAACTTCATCTTCTACCACCCAAAATAAGATTCAGTCACCAAAATCTCTGATGAGCACATGGAGACTGATTTTCTGCAGTGTTTTTAGCTTTTGTGTCCGCCGAATTGTCCAGATCAAATGGAATTGAATGAGTAAGTATTGGCAAAAAGAAAAAAAAAATGGTAAGCAACATTAGCAAACATTTCAGAACTGTTGAAACAAATAAAATACATGTTTTAGAGAAATAATTAAGAAGAAAAATATTGACTATCAAATGATGTTTTGTTATCTGCAGTGACATTTTACTATTCTAATAATTACCTTTAAATGTCTAGATCACTGGAATTGCATTTTTTCACTGCCTAAATTACCTGAGGCTGGGCAGATTAGGGGACGATTATACGAAGCCAACATTCTATGATGAGGAGAGGAAGCTGAGCCACAGCACAGACTGAAACTGGGGCTTTTGTAGAGCACGGGCAGAGTGAACCAGCAGAACGAATTTGAGAGTTCTAACCTGAAAACAAAGGATAGAGGAACATTAGCACAAACTGCAACTCCTCCTTTTTAAAAATTGGACTACTAACTTTTGACACTGTTTTATTACCTCCCATTTAGATATTAGAACTCTCCTTTCTTTTTCATAGGGTGTATTTTTCAAATAATGTTGTTCCTTCTCTTCTGGCATCCTGAAGATATTGTATCACTGCTGGAGAAAGGTAAAGATATAGCTCAAATAACTTATAGTCCAAGAAGCAATATCAACAGATGCATGGAGAAGATTTTGATGCTGCTGTAATAGAGAAGCTCTGGGTGATTATTTCTATCTTGTTGCATCTGAAGAGATATCATTGAAAGATGACTAGGAATTCATTAGAGTGACAAAATTCAGAAGCACGTGCAAACTAGGGGAGCCTGGAGAACATGCAGGGCAGGTTTAGGTACACCATTGATGGAAGGCTTAGTTAGAAAGAAAGCCAGCATGGAAGCATGGGAAGTTTGTAAATAATGGTGGTTAGCAGTTAAAAAGTGAAGGATTTTGACTTTATTATTAAAAAGAAACAAACAGCATTTTATACAAACCCAGGATGACTTGGACCACCTTCAGATATTACTTTACATTTGAAGAGTAAATAATGGTAATTGTTTTTGCCTTTTTAAAGGGCTTACTATATTCCGGGAACTGTAATTATCTCTTTAACTCTCCATATCAGTCCGTTCTTGCACTGCTATAAAGAAATACCTGAGACTCGGTATTATATAAAGAAAAGAGGTTTAATTAGCTCATGGTTCTGCAGGCTGTACAGGAAGCATAGTGGCTTCTGCTTCTAGGGAGGCCTCAGGAAACTTAAATCGTGGTGGAAGGTGAAGAGAAAGCAGGAATATCTTACATGGCAGGAGAAGAGAGAGCTGTGCTGGGGAGATGTCACGGACTTTTAAATGACCAGATCTCATGAGAACTCACTCACTATTACAAGAAGAGCACCAAGCAGATGCTGCTAAACCACTTATGAGAAATCCACCCCCATGATACCATCCCCTCACCAGGCCCCATTTCCAACACTGAGGATGACAATTTGACATGAGATTTGGTGGGAACACAGATCCAAACCATATCACCCTCTCGATTCTATGAAGCATATATTTTTAGCTTTTTCCAAATGAAACAACTGAAGTTCAGACAGATTAACTGACTTGTCCAACATCATACAGTTTAGGAGATAATAGTCAGATTAAAATTCAGTTCTGTCAATCTCATGAATCATGGTCATTCCATGATACCATACATGGAAATTGTACATAGAGGAAATAATATATCAGAATCCATCTCCTACTGACTTTGAAGGAGTACCCTCAAGGATCTAGGTATAACTGACAAGAAAGAACACTTGGATAATAAATTACAGGAATTTGCAAAGATTACTTTATTAATAGTTTCCCTATTTCACTTTTTCTGGGGCTACAGGATCTTGCTCTATCACCCAGGCTAGAGTGCAGTGGTTCAATCATAGAGTGCTGCAGCCTCAACCTCCCTGGCTCAAGAGATCCTCCCACCTCAGTCTCCTAATTATCTGGGGCCACAGGCATGTGCCATCACATCCAACTAATTTTGTTTTTAATTTTTAATCTTGCTTTGTTTGTCAGCTGGGTCTCAAACTCCTGGCCTCAAGCAATCTTCCTGCCTTGGCCTCCCAAATTACTGGGATTACAGGTGTGAGCCACCATGGGCCATATTTAGCTTTTCAAATGGGTTAAAATACTACATGCATTGTAAATACAGCTGATGACACAGATTGTTCTTTAAGAATTTTAAGCTGTAAAATAATAGGGAATGCATACAAGTGGCAAAAAGTAAACAAAACCAATCAAACACCCCACAAAACATATATCCATAACATAGAGTAATAGAAAAAATTCTATTGAGTTCAAATGCTATAATTGCCTTTTTGTCACTGTTCCTTTCCATGAAAAATGTGGTAGAGTAATTATATGTGTTTAACCATATAAAAGAAGCAATGAGAGTTAATACAAATTTTTTTACTTCGGAAAATGAATTCCATCTGCTTTTATTAAGGAGAATAGTTATACTAGAATGAGATACTTATTAATCTCTCTGGTCTAGGTAAGGTCTAGTTCACTTTAATTAAAAAGCAAATTACATGTTTACAAACACACTGAAGGCACCTTACATTTTACATTTAACCTTTTATTTTAATCTTGAAGCTTTCCACATTGTTATTTTAAGTACATGTTAATAATATGCAAGTTGATGCTTTGAAAATTCTCTGAGATGTGGTTAATGAAGAGAAACTGTACCATAAATTTCATCTAAAATATGCACTCCATGCAGATGTAATTTTTCTTGAACTACAGTATTTTGCAATAAACATTTTTTAGCTTGTTTGGATTTATTTTCAATTGTTTACAAAAAGTATCATCAGGCACTACTGCTTGAAACAACTACATATAGTAACAGGCAATCTTCTTGGTTTAATAAGAACTGTTGGATAAAAATAGATTTCAGATCTATCTTGTACTGAGAGAATGCAAATACTGATAAAACTGCACACTAGTGTTTTCCATAAAGTTTGTCACATGATATAATGCAGTTGCTTGCTTTCCCCTGAGTTCTGCCAGAGGAAGCACAGTGGCTATGCCAGTTTATGATCAATAGAGATAGAATGTTCTACAAGGTATTCTGGGAACTGTAGTTAACTGAGAACATTTTTCTTTCAAATGCATTTGTTAAAACAATGCCCAAAAGAGACATGATATTCCGGCGACTGTCAGAGCTTCTATGATAAACTCTGCATTTTTTAGAGGGTTGTAACTGGCAATTTGGCCATTGCTAAATGGCACCATCTGTAGTGTAGCCTGAAGGTTTGCACAAACTGCAATGCTGTTGCCATTCAGAAAAGTAGATCTTTTAAAGATCACGTAAACCCGGGTTAAGAAAGACATAAAAATAATTGGTCTTTTCATTGATTTCATTTCAAGCTGAGTTCTCACGCATAGAGATGTGCTCTACGGAGATGTGCTCCAAGTGAGTGGGAGAGGTTGTGGCCAGTTTATCTCATAATGGATTATTTAACATTTCTGCTTGTTTTACTTTCCACATTATATTACTATCATTAGGGAGTGGGTGGGGAAGTTGCCAGGAATAAAATAAGAAAATGCTGTGATTCTATATTTTGCCAGAAGAAATAAGAATCATTTGGGTCTCAGGCTAGCCTGGGAGACAGAAGGTAAAATCTTGTGGGAGATAGGTATTATATGGTAAATACTGGAAATGGAACTTGGATAACCTGGGGAGAAGTGCCCAGGTAATATAAGCCGCCAGTGCACAGCCCTAGCAAATGGCTGCCATGGTCCATGTTAAGAGCTAGTTCTGACTTCTCAAGAAATGTCCAGCCGGGCGCGGTGGCTCAAGCCTGTGATCCCAGCACTTTGGGAGGCCGAGACGGTTGGATTACGAGGTCAGGAGATCGAGACCATCCTGGCTAACACGGTGAAACCCCGTCTCTACTAAAAAATACAAAAAACTAGCCGGGCGAGGTGGCGGGCACCTCTAGTCCCAGCTACTCGGGAGGCTGAGGCAGGAGAATGGCGTGAACCCGGGAGGCGGAGCTTGCAGTGAGCTGACATCTGGCCACTGCACTCCAGCCTGGGCAACAGAGCCAGACTCCCTCTCAAAAAAAAAAAAAAAAAAAAAAAAAGAAATGTCCAAAAATATAGATTTTCTTTTCAATATAAATTACCTTAATTTTTAATTGGTGGCATCATGTTCTAATTTAAAATAAGAAAATGTGGAAATCAGACAAAAACTTCTCTAAACCAGTTCTGGACAATCTACTTCCATGTGAGTCCTATCTCTAATCTTGCATGTTTAGACTAGCAGTTTCAATGCCTTCTTAAACTAGACAAAAATACTTGAAAGGTAAAAAGTTAGAAGACAATCAAATTAGATTTTTGGGAGTTAGTTACTCTGTTTCTATGTTTCAAATGAATTGGCTAATTTTAACTTTCTCTTAATTCTTTAGCGTCTCTAGAATGTACGTATCTGTAGTTTATGTGTTCACACTCTAATGACCTCATAGGCCATCAGTACTTTTCTATTTATTTTTTAATTTTTAGCTTCATTTTGGCTTTTGAAGTGGGCCCAAATCATCAGAAATCATCATGGAAGTATTAAAATTATTAATTCTTGGTAAAACCATGTGGCAAAATAAAATATATACTTGTGAAAAAGCTATTTTATAGACAGCCTGGAAATTAAGCAAAATAAACTGAATTGTCGGTAGAGTTTTACCTCAAAAAGAAGGTAATCTTTGCTAATCCCTCTTTCCAATATCCTATCTTTGATTGCATAAGGATAAAGGTACAATAAATTGATGGAAAGCAGTTACAAAGAGAGAACAACGCAATTTTGGAGATGTCAAAATAGTGAGAAAATCTTGTTTTCTTCTAAGAGAATACATATGCATGTATTCGGATATGTAGGATTATATTTTACATATTTAAAAAAGAAAAAAGATAAAAAGAAATATTAAAACATATCCAAGAGCATTAATATTATTTTGAATATGCAGACAAAAATTAATGCATTTTATATTTATTATTAATGTAAGGATGATCATTATTTTGTATATAGTTCAGCTCTACCTATAATTTCCCAAACTTTGATTATTTTATTTTGAAGAAACATGCCATGCTAGCATATAAAGTGACAAATAATCTGATAGAAATCAGTTTCTACCTTAAAATTATTAGATATTTTAAAAATCCAAGTATGTCCCTTATCTGGCCCTTTAATAAATGCCTGTTGCCTTGTTTCCCTTAAAAGTCTGGTAATAGCTGAAAAGAAAAACGAAAAGTACATGTGCTCTTCACTGAGGCAGAAAGAGCTCTAATCGTAAAGTTTCCGACCAGAACAGGGTCACCTACACTGAAATTTTCTGTAAACAAATAAGTGCTGAGACAGCACATTGACTTCCTTAGTGCATTTTTCCCTTAGTAAAATCAGTTCGAGATGAATTGCAAAATAAATAAATGTCAAATAACAATTCCCATGACTAGTATTTGAACTGAGTTTAATGATTATTATGAAGACAAAGCTGTGATACGTTACTGTGTAGAATGCTTAAAGGGGACAATCTGAAATGACTTTAGCTTGAAACCATTTTAACAAATGAATGTATTTCTTAAATGACTGTATCAACCAACCCTGTTATCTAATTATGGCTGGCAAAAAGATCTACAGATGAACTATTCCAAAGCCTAAGCCATTATTTTTGGTTGACATTCCCCAACATTCAGTTAATAAACCTGAAAAGCATCTCACTCATTTAATATTGTAGGTTCTCATTTACAACTAGTTGAGAATATAACAGAAAGTTCTACCCCTCCAAGTTAGACATTCTCTGATGACTTTATTTAGACTCGATGGTCATGTGGACCATGGATGCTTTAACCATTTTCCATGCTGTCACGGTTGCTTTTTAATCTAGACATTTAAAACATCTAGCATCCATTCTTTCAAATTTATTTTTTAAGAAGAAAATATTCCTAAAATGTCTATCTTGTATCCCACACAGCGGAATGGCTTTAGGAGCATGTGATTCTCTAGCCCCACCAGGTTTGTTTTGAAAGAATACGCTGCTGGGTACAGTGACTCATGCCTGTAATCCCAGCATTTTGGGAGGCCAAGGTGGGTGGACCACCTGAGCTCAGGAGTTCGAGACCAGCCTGGGCAATGTGGCAAAATCCCGTCTCCACAAAAAATACAGAAAAAGTGGGGTGTGGTGGTGTAGACCTGTAGTCCC
>NC_132913.1:31703235-31708235 GCF_047675955.1 Chlorocebus sabaeus | reverse complement strand
GCCAGCTCTCAAAATAGCCACCAACTCTGAGTCAAGGCATCCACCTTCATTCTAATCAGGAAGGGAAGATACAAAGTTTCAAGACCAGCCTTCACCTTGCACTGAATGTAACGGGGTCTTACTCTTAGCCACTTTCCACTACCTCTCAACCTAAAAGCCAAGAAAAGCAAGGATTTGGATTTTAAAGACGTACTTGTTATAGGTGTTCGTGGGTTTTGTTAGCATTGTTGTTTTTTAGGGATGAGGGGTATTACTGGAGTGGAAGGGGGAGTTGTGTTGCTTTTAGTTTGTCATTTAGGATGTTAAAGTTAGTATGGGTTTCAGTTTGCATTTGAAAAATTAGAATGGTAATGAGCAAGGTGCCAGAAGGAAATAACAAAGCACATTTTCCTGAATAGCTCTCCCTGTCTTCTGTGTTCAGATTCCACTCTGACTTCCCAACCCGGCTTCCTCTCCCGCCTGCTCCCTTCTGAGGTGCAGTGTAGAAGTTCATTCTCAGGTTTCTCTCAGTTTGCAGGACGAGATGCTGCTGGCCAGGCCAAGGGCAGTTATGCCAGCTCAGTGTAGTGTGGCTTCCTTACCCCAGCGCGCGCAGGCTGAAAGCTCAGCCAGTTTCTCTTTCTGAGGCTGCTTCACGTCTTCTCAGGGATTTCCAAGGCACGGACGTTCATTTGCCTAAAACTCTCTTAAACTGCCTGACTAAAAAAATAAGTACCTAAGTACGACATAAGTGGTGCACCCACGCAGGATAATTAGGATTGATGTGCTCTTTTAGAGGCACCAGATCCTCAACCTCCCCTTACTAGTGGCATTTCTCACCTGCTCATGTGGTGCCCACCTGTGGCTTGCTGGCATTGCCACTGCCTGCAAGTGGGGAGATTTCCAAGTTCAAAATGAAGGCCTGATTTTACATGGTGGAACACTGTAGGACTGTGTGAAGCTCTGTGAAGGAATTAAGGATGGCATGAAGTCCTAGTTTGTGTCACTGCTCCCTTGTTTATGTTCTTTCCTCGACTATTCCCACGCCCCCTCTCCAGATTTTGCATGGCTTTTATAGCCTCTAGTAATTATATCAGCAGCATGGAGTCTATTTTTATCTCTTCTGAATGTGTGCAACATAAATGTCAAAAACCATAAAGGCCCTTTTTAGCATGTACCTTGCGTGCACAGTTTGAAAAGTGTGATGCAGCATTCAGAGAGATGTTGCATTTTGAGGTGAGACAGATGAAAAGTGGAAAACTCAATTTCACCACTTATCTGCGTGAACTTTCAGTAAGTCCTTTATCATCTTGAACGTTTAGCATTTTCTTCTGTAAAATGGAATCCTGCTGCCTACCTCATAGGGTGGCAGCACGGAACCTAGTTTACTGTCCGGGATGCCCCCTTTCCACGGCAGGTGCCCCCAAACTCCTAAATTATATATTTCATGCTTAAATGTCATGACCTTTCAATGCCCTCTATTGCCCTTTATCAAACTTAGAAACGGAGTAAAAATAAAATCTTACCGGCTCAACATGACTACTGTAAGTCACCATAGGATTGTCACAAAATTAGCATGTGAAAGAGTGATACAGAACTCACTATCACCAAAAACTGTCCCTAGACTTGGCTAACAATTATCATAACACCTAGCACCTATTACTAAGCACTTTCTGGGAGCTGGTCTCTCTAGGTGCTTTATATGTAACCTTCACAACCTCCCACTGACCCAGTGGATATTCTTGTCCTCCACTTAATAAAGGAGGACATGGAGGCACGTAGGATAATTTACCAGAAGTCACAAGTTAGGCAGTTAGAGAACTGGATTCAAATTGAAGCATCCTGATCCCAGAACCTACAGAAACATAAAATGTCTACCAGGCAGGAGCATTCACATGGCTGAGCTACCCCAGCTTCTAGCAAAGTTGTTTCCTGTCTTTGCACTTCCTATTTGAAGTTGGGCCCTGAAAGAGGCCAGATGGGCCCGTCAGAAGGGCATGCGAAGCTGCAATCCCTTACTCAGCTATGAGTTAGGGGCCATCATGCTTTAAGGGGGGACATGGCCTCAGCGTGTTCAGGTGGTCCAGTACCATGGTACAGTTTTCATGGCTCATTAATTTATCTTTAATTGAAGATAAGTTGGGAGAATTTAGAGTTGTGAGAAAATGTGTTCTTTTCTCGTCAAAAATTCTCCTCTAGTTGTGATGAATGGACAAGATGGGAGTAACTGAGGGATGTGGTAAGGAATAATGATAAATAATAAAGAGCATATTTGTAGGCCCTAAACAAAATCTAGTGATGGAAGGAAGAACATATATAGGCATGTTAGACATATGAGAAGTATCATAATACATTTTATGGGTAAGCTAATAAGAACCAATTATGCAAATTTTCTCTACTTTTTTGTGAGCTACTTATTGATTACCCCAGTCATTTTTCCATTGCTACCACTGCATAAAGCAGAGGAAGCCAATGCTGTCAGAACCCTCTTATTTATACAGTGAAGGCTATTACCGACCAAGTACTTAGCAGCCAGAGAAATCTTGCATGTAAAACAGAACTGGGGCCTGAAGAACTTAGAATATGTCATTTAGAGAAATATGATCACTGGTATATACTAAAGTGCTCCAACATTTAAAAAACTTTAAAATCAGTTTACTGAAATTTACAGTTATTAAACTTAATTATTTTTTCCTTTTTCTTTTTTTTTTTTTTTCTGAAACAGTGTCTTACCGTGTCACCCAGGCTGGAGTTCCGTGGCACGATCTCAGCTCACTGCAACCTCCACCTGTTGGGTTCAAGCAATTCTCCCACCTCAGCCTCCCCAGTAGTTGGGGTTTCAGGTGCATGCCACCATGCCCGGCTAATTTTTGTAATTTTGGGTGGTGATGGGGTTTCACCATGTTGGCCAGGCTGGTCTCGAACTCCTGACCTCAGGTGATCCGCCTGCCTCAGCCTCCCAAAGTGCTGGGATTAGAGGTGTGAGCCACTGCGCCCGACCAGTTCTTGGTCTTTGGTATGGTGCCCTTATGAGTCATCAAGCTCATATGTGGAAGTTTCTGAGAGTAGAAAAAAAAAATGAGAGTAGATTAATGACTATTAAAAATACCCTGGGATCTAGGAATACCCATAGTAAAGAGTACCAGCCTGGACCTTGCTGAAGGTAATATACACATGTAACATGCTTTGTGAAAATGGAGTCCTGAAGACTAAAGGTATATCTTTTCCATATTGGCTAAGTGACTTAATTGCTCACTTACTAGTTTGAGAAAGGGGAGGAGAGGGGATGTGGAGAGGGAGGAAGGAAGGAAGGAAGGAAGGAGGGAGGGAGGGAGGGAAGGAGGGAGGGAGGAAGGAAGGAAGGAGGGAGGCAGGGAGGGAGGGAGGGAGGGAGGGAGGAAGGAAGGAAGGAAGGAGGGAGGGAGGGAGGGAGGGAGGGAGGAAGGAGGGAGGGAGGGAGGGAGGGAGGGAGGGAGGGAGGAAGGAGGGAGGGAGGGAGGGAGGAGGGAGGGAGGGAGGGAGGGAGGAGGGAGGGAGGGAGGGAGGGAGGGAGGAAGGAAGGAAGGAAGGGAGGAAGGAAGGAAGGAAGGAAGGAAGGGAGGAAGGAAGGAAGGAAGGAGGAAGGAAGGAAGGAAGGAAGGAATGGAGGGAGGAAGGGACGGAGGGAGGGTGGAGGGAGGGTGGAGGGAGGAAGGGAGGGAAGGAGAAAAGAAGGGAGAAAGGAAGGATGTGGAAGGACGGAAGGGGGGGAAAGGATGATTCAATATCCTTTGACTACTGACATAGGGCCTATTTGGGGAAGTAGAAGATGGTGCATGGAGCCTCCTGAAAGCATCATATGAATGTTTGAAAATGTTATTGCCCACGCAGTGCAAGTGCATTTAGGTATGTTTCAAGATAGGTGGGCTAACTCTGAACTAGGGATTCCCAAGTTTAACTGCCTTATGAAGGTTAGAATTTGAGCACTTAAATTAAGGGAAGGAAGGAAGGGGGAGAGAGAAGAAGGGAGATGGCACTGCAGGTGGAGTATCCCCACATGTCTTACCTCCTCTGAAAGGCTGATGTGACTGAAAAGCCAAAGTATGGATACATTTTCAATTTATTTCTAAAGAGTTCTATTTAATAACTGTCTGAGATTGAAACCATTGACACAGCAGAGCTTCTAGTAATTATAATTCTGAGATTCCCTAAAGTGGAAAGTCCTAGGAATACTGCCTGAAATGACAGTGCATTTGATGCTCAGGTAAAGTTCTTTAGGAATTTTCTCTGATTCTGATTTCTAGTTCTAAACTTTTCTGTCATCTTCACCATTTTCCCCCCAAAAATGGGGTGTGCATGTCTGTCATTTTGTGTATGGTTGGGTGGCATTGTTGTGTCTGGGTTAGGGGGTGTGAAATGGAAGCTCTGGAGGGAGGAAAGGCACTCTTGGTTTGCAACTGAGAGCAAAAGGTACCACCTAAGCATCTTCTCTGAGACTAGGGCGCTTCCTTCAGATAGATGTATATCTGTAATCAGCTTAACTAAGCAGCTAAGGTGTTCATTAGCTAGGCTGCGTTTTCAAAGACAGAGAGAGAGGGAGAGCGAGAGGAAGAGAGAGAGAATGAATGTGGAAGAGTGAGAAGAACAAACAAGTCAAAGCATTTGTTCATGCTGCAATCTACACATCAATTATCCCGCTGTGCTAATTACCACCTTTCCATACCCCAGGTACCTAAGCATTCACACTTACTCACTTTCATGCCTCTGATCAAAAAAAAAAAAAAAAAAAAAAAAGAGGAGAGGAGGAAAGAAATGATAGAAGCAGGGGAGGATGAACCCAGAGGTGAAATACATTCTTAGATCAAAATTTCCTTTACATATGAAAGTATAAATAAGGAGTCTTCTCCATCTTGCCATTGTTGTTTTAGACAATTAAATATTTGCAAATGTTTTAATTGCAAAATATTACTTACTGTCAGGCTTCCAGGAGTGCTTCCATCTCGTCAGCCCTTGTTTCAATACTTAAAAGAAGACAGAGAGGT
>NC_132913.1:31690735-31695735 GCF_047675955.1 Chlorocebus sabaeus | reverse complement strand
GAGCATATTTTTTCTGTAAAGCCCCTTAATACTTTCCTTCTGATGATTTGTATAAAGCAAGTTGTTGAATGATCGTGGATTCCAATAATTAGAGAGAGTCTTCTAAAATCTTTTTTTCCTTTTGACATATTGTTGGAAGACATATAGTCACTTGACGTATTTATGAAGGCGTCTGTAATTGTTGGCAAGTAGTTGTACAATATATATAAAATTATTTGTGTATAGTAATTGTTTTGTGGGTCTTCCCTCAGCATGCCATCATGCCAGGCTTGCTGATGAAGGTGCTATTAGACGTTTTAGCCATCAAAGGGCCTTATTGACTTGTGTTCTGGAGTATAGCTAACTATTGTGTCCTTGGAGTGTAAGCATATTACAGATGTCGACAGAAAGTGAAGCTGAAAAAATTTCTAAAGGATAGAAATAACTACAAAAACTCACTAAATGAAAGGAGCGGTCAGGGGCATGTATATTTGAAACATCAGTACAATGACTAGTTTCCTTTGGTAGGAGTTAAGTAAGGTAATCAAAACCATGATGAGTCCTAGATATACAGGAAAACCCGAATATGTTTACTTTTGTAAAAAAATAAACAGATGTCAAGTCTTTGGGAAATCATAAATTTCACTGAGAACATTGTGACCTAGAAATACCGTGTCTTCTTGAAAGAAACTGAATTTACTGTTACAAATTCTCCAACCAATATCTGTTTTTATGATAGCTTGACAAAGGAGGGTCCTTGCTTTTATTCTTATTTGCCATTATGTTTATATTTTTGATATTAAGGAAGAAGTTTGGAGGGGGAAATTACATATCTAGATGTTATTACCTGCATGTTGGAGCTTATCTAGAACCTCAACAAATTTATGGAAATTTGAACCTTTTTGAAAATCACCAGCATACTGAAATTTGAAAGCCTCTCCCAGGTACCAGGGAACCTGCTAGTCTTTCCAAAGGGAATGAGTGGCTGCCATCTTCCCAAGATGCTCCTGTAACCAGATAGTTGGAGGAGCCTCAGAACTGGCCTCTCTCCACTGCAACTATGGCATTGCAGAAATTCTGTTCTCATTTTATTTAATATGCATATTTTTTACATAGCTAATCTGAAATGGAAACATTTTTATCCCTATACTCAAAACTGCTTTTGTTTTATCAGCTGACATTTTACAACTCATTAATTTATAATGCGGGTTTAATGCCTTCGAATGTTCCTGGGATAAAAAATTAAAGTGGCCAAGCTAGTTTGTATAAAGGCTGACTATAGTATGTTAATAATAATTATTTATAACAATGTTTTGTATTGGATAGCACATTCCATCTGAATATTTCAGAGTGGCATGGTCCCTTCTTCCTAGCACTAATTCATTCATCTTGCATCCCCAAGTAATAAAGGTATTCCCATTTTTAAATGGAGAAATCAAGACTCATGCATTTCAGTGATACAAGTTCAAATTCAGAAGAAAATCTGTTTGAATTTGTCTTTGCCTTGTTGTATTTGTCACTAAGTCTCCATTATTAAATAAGAAATTGAACCTTGTATTTAGTCCTATGATCTTTACCCACCCAAGCACGGAGGTAACAAGGTAACTGTGATTAAAAAAAAAAAAAAAAAAAAAAAAAAAAACAGTCAATGATAAATCCCCCCAGATGGGCAAGAGTCACTGGATGAAAATTATTGAAAAATAGCTGCATCTTTTCCTCAGTAGCACATATTTGGAAACTGAAATTTGTGGGGAAGACAAGGAGGAATAAAGGCTAAGGTTCAGGAGAAAAGTCTTAGAAGGTCTTCCCGACACTTGCCACCTGTAAATACATTCTAAGAAAGCAGCCCCATAAGGCCTTTCCTCCACTGACTCAAACATAAATGATCTCTAAGCATCTAAGCATAAGAGATTTAGGAAACCAAATGATTCATAAAATTCCAAAAGACTTTTTTTTTTTTTTTTTTTTAAGACAGGGTCTCATTCTGTTGCCCAGGCTGGAGTGCAGTGGTGTGATCATAGCTCACTACAGTCTCGACCTCCGAAACTCCAACAATCCTCTCACCTCAGCCTCCTGAGTAACTGGGACTATTGGCATGCAACACCATACCTGACTAATTTTTTATTTCTTGTAGAGATGGGGTTTTACCCAGGCTGATCACAAACTCCTGACCTCGAGAAATTCTCCCTGCTTGGCCTCCCAAAGTGTTGGGATTATAGGTGTGAGCCACTATACCTGGCCAAAAGAACTTATTTTAAATTTTAAGTCATATTACCAAGAGAGACATTTTTAAAATGAGGTTACATGGCTGTGTCACGTCTAAGCTGAAGGATTAGGCATAGTCTCTCTCATCATGGCCTTCCTACTTGAGGAAGCATTTGCAAATAAATTTCTAAATGAAGGGCCAACACAAAAATCGTGACTGGCACAAGTTCAAATCTTCCTTTTTCCTTGTAGCCACCACACATTGCAGCACCAGAGAAAAGACAACAGATACTGGAACAATGGTATTTCAGTAATTATACCAGTTACATCACCTTGCATTTCCATGTTACTGTTTTATACATCACACAGTGCCATTGCACGTACAACTTTGTAGGCTCCTATGACAACCTCATAAACAGGGAACCATTATCTTGATTTTTACTCATTTCTACCAAGTTTCCTTGGATGGTAGGCCAAGGCCACACAGCTGGTTACACGTTGGTTCTGGGACAAGGCAAATCTTCAAACTCGTAATTCTGTGAACTGCCTCTTTATCTCTATTGTTTCCAAACTATTGCAGGAAACATGGGTGTATTGTTAGATTCTGGTAATTGATCAAATTGGTAGGCTTCTATAACTCAAATTAAGGGGATCCATGAAAGTAACAATCATCAAAACAATTTAAAATTAAGCAACAATCTCCATTTTTGTGGCATGAAAATCCCAAAAAGTCCCAGGGATTTCCATCCCTTTCTCTGGTCATGTGGGGTTTAAACTTAGATTGCATTCTGCACTGGGAATTTGTATTAATATGTATGTTTTTGTTTGGCTGTTGTACACCTAAAGACATGCTTTCTAGTACCGGCTTTGCCATTAACTGGCTGTACGGCCTTTGACAAGTCATTTCACCTCACTGTGCTGTATTACCTCCTTTGTCAAGAGTTGACTTCAAGTGTCCTTCTGGAACTACAATTTTATGAATATATTTCTCCAAATAAATTGTAAGCTTCCTGAGGTGAGAATGGCACCTCCTGCTATCTTCTGGATTTGCCACATTGTGGGTATTTAATAAATGTTTGATAATGGCATTGAACGATTTATTGGCCCACTTGAGTAGAGTTATAGGAAATCATTATTGACTGCCTTATTAACAATTAACTGTCTATAAGCTGCATATGTAATTTTCCTTTACATCAATAGAGTTTCTGCTTCTAGTGAAGATGAAGTATTGCCCCTTCACATCAGTTCTTTTGTATGTTAATACATTAGCAACTGATATTTGTACTGTAACTGACAGAATAATGTAGAAAAAGCATATAACTAGGAAAAGGGGTTAGTAAGGTAACATTGTGTAGGGCATCTTCAAAACAACAGTTCTGCTATTTCAAATGTCAAGCTAATTATCAGCAATGTTTAAATGCTATGATAGGCCATTTTTGCAAATGCTGAAATTTTCCAGCAGGTATGGACATTATAAAAATGTCAAATTTTGCTACTATTCTATTACATGTCACCAGAACACAAAAATCTGAAAATAAGAGTTATATGTATAGGCAAGGAAGAGAAACCATTATTTGTTTTACATGTGGCTGTAAAATTAATTGGCATAGTGATATAATTTAGAGTATTGTTTGCGTGGAAGGAAGAATACAGAGGATTTAATATAATGTAATCTGGTGAAGTGAAAACAATGCTTATTGTAGGTAAACTATAAAGCCTTTTTAAATATAGGCTTTTAGTAATGCATGTGGAGATATATCTTTCCAGACCCATTTGCTATAAAGCAAATTTAAGTATCAGCTTTATGCCCTTTAGTAACCCCATATTATACATACAGTTTTAGAGAAAATGAAACTTTAATATTATTCCACATAAAATCGTGAGCCATGCCAATAATTCTTATGCCCTTCATATGCAAATAGTTTTATCTTATCCATCAATTATCATGTAAACATAGTATCACATGGCAAATTTCCCTGTAATACAGTACAGTACCTGTATATAATTATGGGTGCATTTTGCCAATGCAACTGTTACACAGAATTGTAATTAATTCCTCTGAAGACTACTGTGAGAGTTTTGGATACTGATGCTGTTTTTGGACATTTATTACTGCTCTTTAGTTGGCTTTTTGCTATGCCTCAGAGACAGATGTAAAATTAGTGTCTATTTTGAGCCAGCAAACAGTACATCTTTCCTCTTGTTTATTGAATTGCAGAAAGGAATTCTTTGGGCTCCCACTTCTTTGTGGTTTTGAAGTAACCGTCTGTTTTTGTGCCAGCCATGTAGCTCCAATACATGTCTAAAATTTTGCTGAGACTCATGCAAAGGGTGGCTGATTTGACCTGTAAGGACTGAATAGAACTTTGCTACATTATATGGGAACTTTCAGGCTTTCAAATGCTGAATAAAAATATATATGTCATAAGTTCAAAAACAGACACTTGTCTAATATATTCTGCCCAATGAACCTCATTTAAAACCAGTATACATTGGTTATTATATAAAATTGAATCTCTTCTTTGCAGAGACAAAGCTACATTATTAAGATCTCTTCTGCCAGTGGTGATGGTGGTGGGCAAAACATCAAAACGAGTCCAAATGGGAAAATGAGCCTATTTTTATTTCATAATGTAAGTGGGGCTAAACCCGTCAAGTATTGGCCATTCTAGAGTAAGAATATTTTATGGTGAAAATTTCCACAGTACTTGTACTAGGCAAATCCACTGACTAGACATGAGGGAACATTTTAAAGGAAAATCCTGGGATTTAGAAGTCTGGGGATGGGGTAGGGATCAGGAAGTGCAAAGTCCATC
>NC_132913.1:31650735-31688235 GCF_047675955.1 Chlorocebus sabaeus | reverse complement strand
TTCTTCTGCAGTGGTGAACTATGACAATGTAGTGGACACAGGTTCTGAAACAGATGAGGAAGACAAGCTTCATATTGCTGAGGATGACGGTATTGCCAACCCTCTGGACCAGGAGACAAGTCCAGCTAGTGTGCCCAACCATGAGTCCTCCCCACACGTGAGCCAAGCTCTGTTGCCAAGAGAGGAAGAGGAAGATGAAATAAGGGAGGGTGGAGTGGAACACCCCTGGCACAACAGCGAGATTCTACAAGCCTCTGTAGATGGTCCAGGTAAGTGTCTAACATCACTTGGCCTCTTCCTGTACCATCTTCACATCTTCAACTAATCTGTTCCACCTACTAGATCGCCCACAACCAAATAATTAAAATATTTCCTCCCATTGTGCCCTTGCAGAATAGAGATACCAAAGCTGGTGACAGATTACGTAGTGATAGTAATGTTATCGCATTACAGCAGTTACATCTTAGGAAGGGATTATATTTCAGTTTTGCAGCAAGTCAAATATGAACCACACTTTCAACACATAACATGAGGTATTTGCACCACATTTACAATGTGCAAATTATGTAACATGATCAAGATCTATACTTTCATGATAGGAAGTGGAAGCAAATGTAAAAACTCACAACATATATATATGTATATAAAAATATTTTGTGTGGAAATTATGTAGCATTTCAAACCAAATAACTGTCACTTTAATGTAGCTTCAGTGTCTGTCTGACACCTCCTATTGGAATTCAATCGTTTAATCATTCCCTTTTGTTAAGTGTGAAAGTGATTTCACACTTTTACCTGGTCAGGTAGCTTTCTTATTATTTATCAGCTAAGTACTTGATAATGATTCCTGCTGTTTGGTGGGACTCTTAAGGGAAGTAAAAATGGTCCCAGGCCAACTATAATAAAACTAAGGTAAATTACATTCAAACTAAAACTTCCGATGACACTGTGCAAATGGGAAATGTCTTGGTCTAAAATTCACTTATGATGGAGAATCACTAAGGTATGAAATGTGTAACAAAGTGCAAGAAATCTTATTCCTGTGAACTTCCTCTGCTCATCTTTACCTGGTAAAGTGGCCTGGAAAATGTGTTTAAATGATTCAGACCTAATTCAGACCTCACGTCACCTTCATCCCTATTCCCAGGACCCACTGAGAGCTATCATCGTTTACCCCATCTTGTTTTTTCTTTAACAATATAAGCGACAAAAGCATTTTTATAAATAGGTGAAGTGGCTGGGAAGGAGTCCACCTATGTGCTATTGTGATGTCGCAGACTATAAACCATCGAACATAGGCAGAGTAATTGTTTGGTGTACTGGAAGGAGGATAATAAAAGCATTTCCACTACGAAAGAAAATTAAATGTGAGAAGAAAGAAAAAGAAAAAAGACCGATGGCAATTTGAGTACAGTGTATTTGTTTTTCGTTTTCCTAACATACTGTGCCAAGTTTTCTACTCTTTCCGTTTCCAATTTTGCTTTCGGTGAAGGTTTCTCGAATCTCAGCAATCCCACACATAAACATTTATCGTTATATCCATTAAGACTTAAGGTTTCAGATTTTCAACTATGAGGGAGAACTCAGCCAAAGATGCTTGAAAGATAAATACGTTTAATTAGGGGCATAGGATGATCATTAAAGGAAGTCTGACTGCTGCAGAAGTCATTAACAATCTTAAATGAAATTTTTATTTTTATGATAGCCATTTACATGTATAATAAGAGCCAATGATTCTTGGGAGCAGTGTGACAGAAACAGAGTGTGGCGAGAACTCATGTAAGACATACTATTTAAATGAGCTGGTGTTAGCTATTCATATTTGTTAATGAACTAGATATGCAGGGCTATAAGAATGAATGTTCTGATGCTTTAAATTTTAATATCTAGAAATCAAGGGTAAGGACCAATTACTAGAATTTCCACCCTTAGAGGAATAATTAATAAGGATGTAACAAATGTACAGCCCCAAACTTCTTTAAAAAAAGTTTAATTAAAAAAATTTAAGATCAAGAGTTGAAAACCAGCCAAACAGCAATGTCAAGCTGTAGTAGTTTGTGATTGCAGCAGCTTTTTGTGTTGGTCATGGATCATAATTCTGAATGTTTTAATATACAGTAATCCATATGAATGCATTGCAGACCCTGTTATCACCTGTAGTTAATGGTGCCTGTGATACAAATGAACAGGCTGTTCTTTGCTCTTACCTTTATGGTAAATAAACCAGCATTCTGGAGTCACAATAATTAAATAAAATGTAAATCCCTAATCTCATTTGGCTATTTGGACCAAGAAAGTTACCCGGCTATTACCTGTCTAGTTCTAATGATTAGTAATGATTTATTGTTCTTTTTTTTTTATTGTTCTAAAAGTGCTCTGATGTGGTGCCTTGATGTCTAATGAAAAGAAATTGGTCTTAAAAAGCTACTCATTGTTTATCCTGACTCTGAGATAACACATTTTCTTCTGATAAAATATTTTTCTTATTTATTGTTCAAAACACACAATATAGACAATAACTCTAATTCTGGTGCAGTTTTATTTAGTAGTGTTTTATCCCCGGTGCCTGGCTGTCTACAGTCATACCTCAGCACATAGCTTTACTCTGAGATAAGCCCTCTCTCCTTTGCTCTTTCTCCCATGCTTTCTGGAGTTTGTCTGCAGGATGCAGGTTTTGAACTGAAGAGCGCAGTGGAGTTCTTACTGTGCCTTTCCGGTTCCAGCACAATCAAAGTTTTGTGTTTGGAATTGTCCTTGACATTCTTTCGTCCCACAATGGGGTGGACACAGTGTGCTGGAAACCATGACATCATTATCATTGACACAGACTTAAATAAATCACCTGCATCTTGGCCTCTTTCTGCTTATTCAAGGATTCTTCATCTTAAGGAAGAAAGTGCTTTTTATTTTTACAAACCTTCGTCCCAGGGGTGACTGGAAGACGCAAACTTTTACAAGTGTTTTAAAAATAAATATACTATGTGGTTTTAGACACAGTATGCTGAGTCAGAGGTGTCTTAGAGAATGTTTAAGGTTAGACATAAGGCAGAAAGACAGCAGATTGCCTTTAATTCAGAGGCAGTATTCCTAAACTGTGTATCATTATGTCCTTCTGCATATGGATTCACTTGAAACTTAATTAAATAGGCATATACGTAACATTTCAAATACATACCTGAAAAGGCTTAGTAGTGTTTCATTTTAATACATTGAGCTTGATATTCAAAAAAGAAAAAGACTGATGCTCAGTGAATCAAAGCAAAGTACATTCTAGGTAAAAGTGACACCATCTCATCCAACATCTCTGAAAGATCTCAGTTGCATAGTCTTGGGATAAAAAGGGTTATAACTAAATAATACTACAAAATGCAATTTACACAATGTGCTGACTACACATTTGGATACCCAGCATTTATTAATTTGGGAAGCAACCAACTACTGTAACTTCTCTTTACTTTTTCATAAGAAAATGACAATGAGGAAGGAAGTGCAGCAGAAATCTTGAACATTACCACTATTATGCAAAAAAAAAAAAAAAAATGCTGTTAACTGTTTTCCCCTCAGTGACTTGATGTGCTCTCAGATGGAAAACTTATGATTCTTGTGACTCTGGCTACCCGAAATCACATGAGATGAGCAAGGAAGAAAGACACAAAAGCTATATTTATATCTAGTACTGAACTTCTCAGAAATACCTTAATGTAATTCCTTGCAGAGACTGATAAAAATATCAGATGAGGGAGACTTTCAAATGATCAATGATTACAATTGACAATATAATATTGCTATATATTAAACTTCTAAATGTTTAATGCAAAATGTCTCTCTGAAAATATTTTTTAAATAAAGAAGAATTCCTTGCTCAGGAATGAATCTAAAGTGGTTGTACAGCTTAAACAAATATCATTCAAATTTTCTGATTATTATGAAGAGTGGCATTAAATTAGCATCTAGGTATAGCTGTGTATTTTACCTTAACAGGATCATGATTTTTTAGTTCTGATGCCATAAACAGATTTGCTGCACTGCTTGTAAAATATATTTTATTTTATTTTTTCTGTAACATTTTCTAGAACCTGTTCTTTCATGAAAGTAGATTAGAATATGATAAGCAAAGAATGACCAGGACAGATTTGGGAATTCGCAGAGTCCTATTTACAAAGTTTCCCTTGTTTTAAGTAAAATGATTATCACAGAGAGATATTCATCCTGGAGCATATTTGGTCTCATTAGTATTGTCATAGTAAAAATACAATTTTTTAAACTTCATGTTTAATTTACTTACGTAAGAGATTTTAAACTGTCAGCTATCCTGCTCTGTCCTCCTACGTCCTCTACAATCTGGTAAGCAGAAAATTTGAGAGTGCCCCTATTTTTCAAATTCTCCCTTATTTTAAAATACTGCAATTTTTGATAGTGACTTTTAATTGTTTACGAATTTTTAACTTCAACATTATATACATATTCACCTTCATCAGAACACTGAGCTGTTGTTATATATGTTTCCCCAGAAAATGATTATGATTACCTACTGGGGCATAAATGATGATGAGGAGAAGACATTTATGGAGTGGTGGGGATAGGAATAAGGCAGGTATGTTTTAGAAGTTTATATCAAGCAGTGAAACAGGTATTGTTGTCACCTCTGGGATATTTGTTGTACAAACTGGGCATTCCCAGTTTTGATATGTAGAATTAGGTTTTCAAAAAGTATGCTTGCATAGATTAGCACCATTATAGCCCCGTAAAGGGGAAAGAAAAGCATGAAAAGAAAATGTGAAATTCTGACTTGCCACTAAGCATCCAGAGTTTCCAGAGGCATAGCAGCCAGCATGCCTCTTCATGAGTACAAATACTTAGTTGCTTTTGACTCTTATTGAAAAAATAATATCTTTCCCCCGTTTGTCACTAGAACTGCCACCAGAAGAAAAGCCCTTCGTTTGCTCCAAATAAGCACTTCTGTTTTTCACAGCTTGCAGTAATGCTTAAAGTAAATAAGTTCTTGTGTAGCTAGCACTATTGGATTCATTCAATTGCGTGAACAAAGCTATTGTTTAGAGGTTTACAACAAGCCTTTTCTCTGCTTCCTTTAAAAGAATCTTCCTTGTTCCTGTGCTTGGCATGCTTAGTATAGTAAGCCTTTCTACAATTCTCAAATGCTAAAGATAATTTTCCCCCACAGAAGAAATGAAGGAAGACTATGACACTATGGGGCCAGAAGCCACGATCCAGACCACAATTAACAATGGTACAGGTGAGTTATGTTGGCCACGCTCAGATCACATTTGTCCTGTGTCATGTGGGTTTAGTGAGGCAGGGAAAGAAACACTGACCCATCCATTTGTATCTCCATGACTTAACAAGTAAGTCAGACTTTACAGGTCTCTGGTTTTGTTTCAAATCAAAATTTTCTACATTTTGGTATTTTACTAAGCAAGTGTATCTTTCATTCTCACACCCCTAATTTACCTGTGATGTTCAAGAATACTGAACTCTATGAATGGATCCTTTCAGTGCATGAATCTGTTGGGTGAATCTCGAGTAGTAACTTTTATTTTAAAAGACTGCAAAAAATTATTTTAAAATTAGGATATGATATGCCTCTGCTAGCCACAGCTTGATATCAGTCATTGAGAGTTCAAACAATATGGTGTAATTTAGACTGTAAAATGTTTTTTTCAGAAAGACAAATTTCCATGAACATTTCTCTCAATAATTAATCATCTGAGTTCCTTTAAATCCTTTCTTTACTTGTAATTCTCTGCATCCTTGAACCCTTCTGAATAATTTTTTCCAGGCAGTTTTAGAGAAGAATTGACAAGTTTACTTATTTTTAAAGAAGCTAAAAAGTTACAGTGGGAAGACAGTGAGCAGCATTTTGTTTTACTCTGCTACTGTAATGGAATGGAGTTTCAGGACAACTGTGATATTCCATGTTTTTTCCCAAACACTGAATGGCATCTTCTCTCACAATCTTACATCACCAACACAAATTTACATGTTTATCTCTCTTTTCCTAGATGAGACTATTTTTTTTGTGGGGGGGTGGGGACGGCGGTGTTTCCAACAGTCCTCTACACTACCATCACAAATATTAGCATAGTGTCCACTATAAAATTATCTTCCAAAATAAAACAAAACAAAAAAACACATAACTACTTCTACTCAACTTATCCATGAAAAAAAAAGGCTTGAAGTTTTATGAAATGTAAAAAACGAAGATGATCTTTATATCACCCTTATGTTGATACATACCATAATAAACTGCTCATGTTGTGTTTCTGTTTAAAATGTGCTTATTAATGACTTGAAAGCATGAATTCACTTTCCTGGGTATAAAATAAGAGAAATAATAAAAACCTATTGTCATTCTATTCATTCGAATAATGTCAAATTAAGGCATAAAAATAAAACTGTACAATATAGGATTCTAGAAAAAGTATAGAATCAAGCCCCAATAAACCTAATTTTTACACCCAGCCCTGACAATGACAAGATTGTAACCTTGGGCAAGCCAGTTTTCCTCTTTGGAACTCAGTTCCCACAACTGCAAAAAAAAAACGAGTAGATTAAACTAGTTTCTTGATAAGACTACTTCTAGTTTTAATATTTTATGTTGCATGGGTATTATCACCATGTAAAAAATAGAAACAAGATAAAATAACTTCATATTAAAACATAGTAATAAAGCGATATCATGAATTAGATACTTTCTATAATGTCCCAACTCATGGGATCAAAAATGGCTTTGAATTCCTTTTAAAGATAAATGTTAAATTTTGGCCTCCAGCATAAATAAAAGCTGATTTTTATTACCCTTATAAGCACTTAAAGTGTCACAAAAGAAAATTTACCCACAAAGTAACAATTTACTGGTTGTTGTATACACCTAGAGTTTAAAGTGAAGTTAATAAAAATTGCTTCTATTCAGAAGGTTTAGAAGTCAATCTTGAATGTCTTTTCACCAGGCTTTAAAACCCCCTTTTTTCTCATAATACCTGCTGTACCTTGTAGTTCATATGTATTCAGTCAATAAATAAATCAATAAGTATTCATTGAGTGTATTCTATACAGTCACTGTTGTGTGCATATGAGGTAGAAGATGGGTCAGAAAGACTAAAACATGGTTATCATTTAATTTGGAAGATGAGACTAATACACCTGATAAAATAATGATGATGAATAAGTGAAAATATGTGATAAACCTGCAACAAATGGTAGGAGCCATAATTATTTAGTTTTTTGTTGTTTTGTTTTGATTTGTTTTGTTTTGTTTGAGACAGAGTCTCAAATTTTGTCACCCAGGCCTGAGTGCAGTGGTGCAATCTTGGCTCACTACAACCTCTCCCAGGTTAAAGTGGTTCTCCTGCCTCAGCCTCCCTAGTGGCTGGGATTTCAGGCACACACCACCATGCCCGGCTAATTTTTGTATTTATAGTAGAGACGGGGTTTCACCGTGTTGGCCAGGCTGGTCTCGAACTCATGACCTCATGTGATCCTCCCACCTTAGCCTCCCAGAATGCTGAGATTACAGGCATGTGCCACTGCGCCTGGCCCATAATTATTTGAATTACAGAAATGAGAGAGAGTCTATGGAATGGGCATTCACATCAGGTTTTGTGAAGGAGGTAGAATTCGAACTGAATACATTTTCAATAGTCATGGAGGAGTGAGGAAGGGCTTTCTAGTTGAAGAGGAGTCTGTGAGCCAAGAAGGGAAAGTGTGACATCTATTCAGAGGATAGTGAGTAAAGGGTTTTGGCTGAATCAGAGAGTCCTGGGAGGCAATTTCTGGGAAATAAAGCTGGACATTTAAGTTAAAGCCAGATGGCGGAGAATATAAAGCACCAGACAGAAAAGTCTGGGTCATGTTATGCTACCATGATTTCTGTGGGTGAAAACTAGACTCTGAGAGAACAACTGGAAGTCATTGTAGTTATCCAGGTGTGAAGTGATAAAAATTGTGTCCTGAGGTGGAGACAGTGATGAAATTAGCAACCTGACTTCTTAACAAGCAATTGATTCTCTGAATGATGGAGGCAAAATGGCTTCAGAATTCCAGATCTGCATGTTTAGAATATAGCAGTACTTGCTATTTCTAGATTTACAGAAGAAGGATCTAATTTTGAGAAGATCTTGAACCAGCCTTTAGACATAAGTATTTTCATATAAAAGATATATAGATATGGGAATATGGGAATGTCCTTTGGAAATGAGGAATTGAAATCCAAGAAGTCAGGGCTGGAGATAGAGATTTGAGAGTTATGCAAATATACTCAGATCATGTTCAAGATCATATAGAACTATGAGATTTACGACTGAGTGTATTTGTTGAAAGCTGAGGCCAGGGCTCCTGGTGGCTGGGGAGGAAAATCAACGAAGATTTTCTTTTGGAAAAAAAAAAAAAAAGATCATGACACAAGAGAAAAAAATTAAACATTCAGAAGCAAAGAAAGAGAATTTCGTAAAGGTGAGAACTCAGTTAAAAGCTTCAAATAACTACCCTTGAAAGAAAGCTGAATAAATACACTGGACTTAGTTAATTAGAAATTTACTAGTGATCTTCAGCTTACAACTCTGCCCTTTTAGAGAATAAGTACATATCAGTCTTCCTAGCTACAAGCTTACCACTTCTTCTCCCTGGCATCTCTTTGGATGCTAAATACATATGGTTTTAGAAATAATACATCTTTTCTTGTTGAAATTACATCTAAAAGACCATCTTCCTCTGCTCCCAAGTCCTACTCATCAAGATCCTGCTATTGGCTGAACGTCTTCTCTAGCCATCCCACACTAGAATGTCTTCCTCCAATGAACCTGTGGGGTTTGGGCTGCTTTATCGCCGTGAATCCCGGAATGGTCTCCGTCACAAAGTGTCTTTGAAGAAATGAGCCAGTGAATGGCAGACAAACAGCACTTGGACTTCCCTTTTGTATTTTTAGGTTGACATATTTTTGACCCCTGGCCTGAAGTAACCAACCAGACATTTTCATCTCTCCTTTATTCCACTCATCCAAACTTGAAAGCCTTAGTTACATTTGACTGTTCTCTGGCCCTCATGTCCTCCTCTATTTAGTCAGCCCACATCTTTTCTTTAACAGTTTCCTCAATGTCCAAATTCCCTTCGTAGAATCCTGAATTGCCCCTGAGCACCTACAGGACATTCTTCAGTCCGATAATAAGTGCCATCCATTGTATACCAATGGCGCTCTATTCTTGTCAGACCAAATCCCTAGGTGATCACAAAAAAGAACCACATTTATACCAACCTCTGAATCTCTGCCCATGCTTTCCCTTCAGACCCTAATCCCCCAGCTCCTGTCTTCCAGTCATTCAAATTCTCCCCTTCCTTCTGTTCTTTAAGTCCAGGTCACATTGGACTTGATGTGGTCAGCCTTGAACACCCCAAATGACAGCAATCTGTTCCTTTTCTGAAATCCCACAACCCTAAGGTGTACACCGCTAACTTCAGCATGTTTAATTGTTCCTCTTTATATTGTTTGCCCTTATTTCATGGAGTCAATTTCATGAAGACAAGAGGTTTCTTCAGCTTGAAAATGAGGGTGGATCATCCTGGTATCTACCTCATTGGCTGACCTTGTTCTGTAGCCAGTAATTAAATAAATAATTACTGAGGTAATCAAATAAATAATGAAGCCAGGTGTGGTGGTCTGGCCCATAATCTCAGCTACTCAGGAGGTTGAGGTGGGAGGATGGCTTCAGTCTAGGAGTTGGAGGCTGCAGTGAGCCATAATCCACTGCACTCCAGCCTCGGTGACAGAGCAAGACCCTATCTCAAAAATAGTGATAATAAGAATGTATATGTTGATATTAGTAAGTGACTAAAAAAATGTTTGCCCTAAGGAAAGGGCTATTCCATTTTGCCTCAACAAGCCCAGTTATAGCAGGGAGCATACATGGTAGATACTACGACTGGTGAAATGAATGAATGAGTCAATGAATGAATATTTGGTGGAGAAGAAATGGATTCTGATAAAGGATGCCACAGTAGGGAAAACATTCTCTGTGGAGGCGACTAAGTCAGTATCTTTAGAGAGTGAAACCAGGATCTAAGTCCCTGAAGGATTTTGCCTTGTTAAAGGCAAAGAAGAATAGCCTAGAGTATCACTACATTTGTTTTTTTTACAACAAAGTTAGATTAACTGAATGGCAAAATTGATCTGCAACACATAAAACAGCGCAAACCTGGATTTATATTAATAACTTTCCGCATTGCATAAGTTCACCGGTTTTAATGTTTTTTTAAAAAAAGAAAGAAAATTGTAATGCTTTCACATGTAAGATAAAGAATGCCTTTTAACAAAGAACCCTACAACTTTCAGATATTAATAGGATTTAAATTCAAAATGAAATTATTAGGTAAACTTGTTAAGAGTGTGTGGAAAAACTATTTTCTAGGAAGAGTAGAGAAATGGAAAAATGTGGAAGCATTATAAACATGAGTTTGCCTAAGTGCTAGTAGTAACAAGGAGCTGTCTTAGGTGCATGGTGATCATTAACACTAATGCAGTTCCACATGCGTAGCAAGATCCAAACAAGGCCCTGATGTTTTCCTCTTTTAATGTGTGAAAGTTACATTTACTCAGACAACCTAGTACCTCTAGTTATAAAGGGCTATTAATAACCACCTGCATCTGTGCTTCCTTTGCTAAGAGGGGGGAAAAAGTACCTTACATCCAGAAACTGGGCAAGGCCAATTTAGGCGTCATTACACAACACAATAAAATTCTTGTTTAAGAACTACCTGTATGCATTCTGATATAGTCATTAAACTCATCTCCAGTATCCTAAGAATAATACAAAAATTATTTTACATATGAGAGGCAATCGTTTTGGAAGACTCCAGATTCTAGACACCAATAACCTACACTTGAATTTTATCTCTACCAATTACTAGTTACATTAACTTGAGTATATAATTGATAAGCCTTCATTTCTACATCGGTAAAGTGGAAATCATGATTCCTTATGTACAAGGCCTCGCTGTGGGGATTAAATAGTATGTCACATTTATTTATGTTTTAACTGTATTTTTATTTTCTTTCTGTTTCTTTTTTTATTTCAATAGGTTTTGGGGAACAGGTGATGTTTGGTTACATGAATAAGCTCTTTAAGTAGTGACTTCTGAGATTTCAGTGCACCCATCACCCAAGCAGTGTACACCGTGCTGACATGTAGTTTTTTTTTTTTTATCCCTCATCACCCTCCCACCATTTCCCCAAAGTCCATTGTATCATTCTCTTGGCATGCCATTTTTAAAGCACCCAGTACAACAACTAACATAGACTAGATGCTCACCCTGTTTTGTCAGGTTTTGTTTTGTTTTGTTTTGTTTTGAGATGGAGTCTCGCTCTTGTTGCCCAGGCTGGAGTGCAATGGCGCGATCTCGGCTCACTGCAACCTCTGTCTCCTGGGTTCAAGCAATTTTCCTGCCTCAGCCTCCTGAGTACCTGGGATTACAGGCACACGCCACCACTCCCAGCTAATTTTTTGTACTTTCAGTAGAGACGGGGTTTCGTCATTTTGGCCAGGCTGATCTTGAACTCCTGACCTCAGGTGATCCGCCCGCTTCAGCCTCCCAAAGTGCTGGGATTACAGGCGTGAGCCACAACTCCTGGCCAACTTCAAACTATTTTTATTCATTAAGATATGAATACATTGTAAACTGTATTCTCCATTCACACTGGTTCCTCCTTAACTTCTTCTCTAGGAAACAAAAATACAATATTTAACAAATTTGTAATGAAAGGGCTAACCAATTTTGAGAGCCTTTGACATTTAAGTTCTTTTGACATTCTGGAAAACTACGCAGACAAGTTGTAGGACACATTATTTTCAGTACTCTGGCCTTTGAGGTTAAAATATGAAGGTTAAGAACCAGTTTCGCTTTATATCTGATTTCATTTTTATTTAGCATCCCTTCTTTAACTGTGTAAGAGGAGGATTTAGTAGTATTTATAATGATTCTGTATAATAATGATGAAAGTTGTCAGACTTTTCCTTTCTTTGACAACTGACTTACATCAGGGATCGTAAATTTATTTTTGACACATAACAATTCTACATATTCATACTTGTGGGGTGCAACATGATGTTTTGATACACGTATACATTGTTTAATGATCAAATCAAGGTGATTAGCATATCCATCTCCTTAAACATTTATCATTTCTTTGTGATAAGGACATTCGAGAACCCCTCTTCTAGCTATTTTGAAATATGCACTACATTTTTGTGAGCTCCAGTCATATAATAGACCAACATAACTATTTCTCCTATCTAACTGTAGTTTTGTACCCATTAACAAATCTCTCACTGTTCACCCTTCCCCTTACCCTCCTCATCCTCTGGAATCAGCCTAAATGTCCATCAACAGATGAATGGGTAACGAGTGGTATATATACCCAATGGAATACTATTCAGCCATAAACAGAATGAAATCATGTCATTTGCAGCAACATGGATAAACCTGGAGGACATTATGCTAAGTGAAATAAGCCAGGCACAGAAACACAAATACCACTTGACCTCACTCATGTGGGGAATCTAAAAAGCTGTTCTCATGGAAGTGGAGAAAAATCGTATTTTTTTTTCTTCTTACCCTGGATAACAACCAATAAACAAAAAACAAAACATTTGCCCATTGTTAACAACCACTAAAATACATACATTCAGAGTGTTTGTGGTTTGTAGAATTTGAACTGAGGCTTGAGACACTTTAAGGAAATAGAAGGGTGAGTTCCTGCAGGTCGTGCATGGGCTACCTATTAAGTGATGAAGTTTCTCAGAATGCCGTGGCATCCTGGGGGAAATGTAATCATGAGACAGGCGTCATTTTGTTTGCACTATACAGGCAATGTCCTAAAACATGATAGTGAAAATGTGTGACTTCCGACTTCAAAACATTACAGCTACAGAGTGGAAGCTATTTGAGGGTTAGAGGTTAGGTTTGCTCTTATCCATAATCCCTCTCAGAGGATTTATAAGCATTTATACAGTGTTAATGGTTCATAGCCAGGGTATTTGTTGAATTAATGAATAAATAAACAAACAAATAAATGATGAGTGAGTTGACGAAACAGGAACATTGATTGGAAGCAGTAGCATGAATTAAGGAGTTTGTTGACCCTTCTTCTTTATTCTGTGAGTCATAACAAATGAAGGCAGGAATGGCCCTTTGGGAAATGTCTGTAAGGGATGGGTTATTATCAGGGGATGACACAGTTTCATTTAGTCTGAAGAAGTGGAACACATGTAGGAGGATATCATTAAGCATGGGGGGAGAATAACAAGTAATATGTGAAATGGGAAAGCAAAATGAACCGGGAATAAAGTTCTTTTTTGGTTTCTAGTCCAAAGTTAAGCTTGAGGCATTTCTTGTTTACCATAACTACAAAATATCTAATATCTGCTAACTAATAACTAATACTTGCTATTTTAACAGATGTTAAAATAATACCTAATAAAAATTCACCTTTGCAAGGTGCTATGGAAAGTTATTCTTTATTGAGTGCCTTTAGAAACTTGATTACAAATTAGAAACAGTCAAATTAGGAAATACAATCCTTAAATATTAAATGGAAATTTTAAATAAGCATCTTGAACAGAGAATTTGAAGAACTTTTTTTTTTTTTTTTTTTTTTTTTTTTGAGATGGAGTCTCGCTCTGTCACCCAGGCTGGAGTGCAGTGGCGCGATCTTGGCTCACTGCAAGCTCGGCCTCCCGGGTTCACCCCATTCTCCTGCCTCAGCCTCCCGAGTAGCTGGGACTACAGGTGCCTGCCACCACGCCTGGCTAATTTTTTTGTATTTTTAGTGGAGACGGGGTTTCACCGTGTTAGCTAGGATGGTCTCTATCTCCTGATCTCCTGATCCACCTGCCTCGGCCTCCCAAAGTGCTGGGATTACAGGCGTGAGCCACCGCGCCCGGCCCCTGAAGAACTTTTATGTGTTCTTTTTGCTCCACTAGACCGAGCTCTGGATTACCCAGTTAAAAAAAAAAAAAAAAGATGTAAGCATAAAACAAGTGTTTAGGATTCAGAGGAGTGGGGACATTAAAAAAAAAAAGAGAGAAAAAAAGTGAAAATTTTATACACATGCCTACAAACACACACACAGACACACACTGAAGTGGGCATTTTAACTGACTTTCCCCCATATTAATTGTATGGTGTAATAATGTGGCTATTTAGAATTGCTTATAATGTCATTGTGATCGTTTCAGTATGTAGGGCCTGTTCAAATGGTATCAAGTCAGGCATGATGAAAAACTAAAAAGATGAGGTTCTCTCTTTTCTTCTCTCTCTCTCTCTCATGTTGAGTCATTATGGTGCAGTAGAAAGAGCAGTGGGTGAAGAGTCAGGATACATAAATCCTACATACAGCTCTTCCAGAAAGTACTTGTGCAACTTTGTATGAATCACTAACCTCACTGTACCTTAGTTGTAACATCTGTTAAATGAGGAAATTAGGCTAGAAATTTTGGACTCCACCCCACCCTGCCCTTTCTTCTAATGAAATTTTACTGGAAGCATGAAGAAAAAAAAAATACTGGACCACACTAGCTGTCATGGGATGGGAGGCTCTCGGGGGCCCTGCCTCACGATAACATACACAGGGCCAGCTTCCTGGGTCTGGGACCTGCACAGTCGCACAGGGCCCAACACTGGTAAGAGCTGCTTGGTTGGCTCTGCAGTTGCTGTCTTGAAGTTCTTAACAATTTTTGAATGAAGGGCCCTACATTTTCATTCTACACTGGGCCCCACCAACCATGTAGCCAGTCCTGTCCATATCTCACAAAATACATGAGAAGAATAGGAGAGTATAAGCCTGGATGGGAAGTGGTGGGATCAGAGAGGCACTGCTTCAAGTATTGAATAGAAATGCCAGTGAAGTCTAAGTTTACAGGATCCTTCTTTAGGTATCTCCAGAGCAACTGAACCTCAAGTAAAGATCCAGATCTAGACTGAAAACCTTGCCTGACCAAGAAATACAGTGGTGCCAGGTGTAACTCCCCTAAACTGGTAATATTAGTATAAGGTTGGCAGCCTAGCCAGCAATTAAGCCTCTTTACCCATCAATTCTGTGCATCGCATCATTAGCATAGGGGAAAGTGGGGGAAAGAATAAGAACATTTTTTTTACCTTCATTATCCTCTTGGTTTAGTAACTCACAATTTCTCCTATTCCTCTTACATGGAGCTTAAATTAAAACTTTTAAATTAGTTAACTTTCTTATATGAGTAACAGAAGTGATACAAGTTTGATTATAACGTATTTCTCTGCAAGAGTTGAGTGGATATATAGTGTTAATCAATTGTACAAAATCAGTTTATCAGATAATTCAATTAGTACCTAAATACTTAACAAAGAGGGAATCATACTATTATAAAGCATGTCATACTCTTCTTGGTTGTATCTGTCACATTTTTATAGGTTGGAAGAGTTTTGTCCGCCAGTCAGACATCTGTCATGGAAGTCATTATTTTTTAATTTCTTAGTTAACTTCATACATTGAGTTTTTAAAAATAAGGTGGAGAAAGAGATAGGTTCAGAGGAGAGAAAAATAGAAGTAGTGCTTGGCAGGTGAGACGGGGGATGATTTTCAGACTATAATCAGTGAACGCCGAGAAGAGCCTGTTCACTTCCTGGCTGATGAATGCTGTGGTTTTATTAGCTTTGTTTGCGATTAGGAGCAGCTATCTTCACTTCACAGCAAGTGTTCCCACAAGAAATAACTGATATTTCAAGCTTCTTGAGCCCCTACTTCATTCATTCAACAAATATTTAATAAGCACTGTTTTGCTTGTGATGTGTCTGGGGTTTCCAGGCACCTCCAAAATATTTTCTCTTAATCTGTATGTTTGATTTCCCCATCAGAAAGCTGTGTTGTTTTGAGTTTTTAATTGAAAAGAAGACAGATAAAATTCTCTAGGCCTAGCCAGTAAAGAAAAAGCAAATTGATTGAGGTAATTAATTAATTGAAATTATGGAATTCTGGAATTTTGAGGATACCCCGGAAAGCACACCCTGGCTCATTTTACAGTTGAGGAAATTGAAATTCAAAAACATGAACTAACGGAGCCAAAATGAGGAGTCCAAGGACCCTGAGCCTTGCCTAATCATTCAGTTATTGCATAATAACTGTGACCCAGGCACTATGCTAGGTGCTGGTGACACAAAGCTGAATAACATATGGTTCATTCCTTTATCAGCTCACAGACACGTAAGAGAAAGATTACAATGGGATGTGATCAATTCAATGATTGAGACACACAGATGACATTCAGTAAGTGAAGAAGGAAGTCTATGTGAACTCAGGCTGAGATAGTCAGGAAAGCTACCTAATAATAATAATATGGGACTGATTGTGATTCTCTCCAAAATCATGTTATGAATGTCTCATTTAGCCATGCAAGGCAGAGGACTGAATTTGTAGAGTTCTTAAATTGGACAAGGGTCAGAATTTCCTGAAAGACTTGTTAAAACACAGATTGCTGGTTCCATAGGTTTGGATGGGCCCCAATAATTTGCATTTCAAGCAAGCTCCCAGATAATACAGATGCCACTGACTTTTGAAAATCACTGACTGTCCGGAGCTTTCTTAGGTTTCACGTGTCTTTACATAAAACATAAGAAAAGAGCATTGAATTCCTGGGCAAAATCACCTTACTTCGTCAACTCCTGTAAAATATAATAAACTAGTCTGTCTTTTTGGTAATATACCAATTCCAAATGTTTCGGTTAGACAGTAATGTGAAAGACAAGTGCATATTGTCTACCTTGGGAATTTTTTTAAAAGTAATGGACTCTATCATTCTGTGCCAATACACAGCAATCAAAATTGTCTGAGTGTTAGCAGTCTCTACATCTTGATATTCAAAATTCCCTAGTGTAAGATCTCCTGCTGTTTAGGGAGATATTTGATACTACAGACTACTACAGATTCCCATTCCTTGTCCACTCTTCACCTCGCTCTCGTGAAGCTCTCTTGCATGAGAAACTCTCATTGGCATCTGAACATGTGTTCCCTGGAGAAAGCCATGTTCAGAGCAGGGGTGGAGGGAGCAGCCAAGATGCTGTACTAATTCCCAGGAAAAGCAGAAAACTTTTCTGTTGCTCTTGACGACCTGGCTTTATCCATGCCTCTGTACCAGTTGGAGGCTCTGTGTGGCCGCCCATGTAGCTGGGTAATGAGAAAAAGATCGTCCTCTTCCCTCACGGTTGTTTTTAGGTATCTAGTGCCAACATGTCTTTTGGAAGCCTTCTGCAAAAATGCATACATGCAGTTCTAATGATGAAGAGCTTACATTTATTAATTAGTCAACTTTAAACAAAGCAGCCATGAGAATCTATAGACCTCAACAAATGTCGAATACGTGCTTCCTTAAACTAACAAACTCAATACAAATGACTACATTCAAAATAATTTCTGTGTTTTCTTCTCATCTGAGATGTCAACAAAAAGACTGTTTTTCAAAAAGATGATAAATACAGTTATCTAGATTTGTAATTGCTTCTTCAGGTCCCTTTGCCTTTCATAGTGAAGTGAGCAAAAGCCAGATTATATGATAAATACATAATTTACGTTACATACATTACATTACACTGGGGAAGCATGTGTGTGTGTATATATATGAGATGCCCTATTATACATATATATATTTGCATGTCTGTATATTGCAGAGTCACAAGAATTATGTGTATATATCTCCAAATGGGTGAATCACAGAAGTAGGAAAAAATATTAACCACTCAAGTCCTAATTTCCAAGAACACTGGCACTAGTAGGCACTCAACAAACAGTTATTAAAAAAAGGTGATGGATGGATGATTCTACTCAGTTTTTTACATATACTTGCTGCAGCTCCTCTGTACCTTCCAAGATATTTTCTTTTGAAAAAGAATTATTTATTCATTTTGATGTTTACTTAAATGGCTTACCATAATATTCAATGTTTTTCAATTTTTTATGAAAATCAAAAGCATGCAGGACACTAAACCAGTGATAATAGAGTACCTGTCTTCCAATGTGAACACAGGCTTGTTACAAATAAAGAAAATAAATACCAAAGGGAAACAGAAAATGATAAAGAATAAGTACCCAGTCTATATTTCACTACCTGTAAACACTAAGCAAAGCCCACTTTTAAGTATCTTTGAGAAAGTATTCTAAAGCAACTTGATTATGGGGGCTGACTAATTTGGGGACCAATATTTCTCTTTTATTTAGAGTTCTGTTAACATTGCTTGATTTTTAAGCAATCATTTTTAAAGCCAGTCTATATTGATATTTATTGTTATCTGTCTAAAAAATCAATATCTAACACAGACATAAAGATATTTATAAAAGTGTCATTAATAAGCAATGTTAGTAAGAGTGACCAACATATTGCCAAGAGAACTGAGGCTTTCCTGACAAGAAGGGACCTGAAAATTCACCCTAACAATCAAACAATATTAAAATACACATGGTCATGAGGAAACATGTTTAATTAACATTCTTTTTTTTCTGTTTTTGAGATGGGGGTCTCACTCTGTCACTCAGGCTGGAGTGCAGTGGTGTGATCACAGCTCTCTGCAGCCTCGACCTCCCAAGCTCAAGCACTTCTGCTACCTCTGCCTCCCCAGTAGCAGGGACCACAGGCACGCACCACCATGCCTGGCTAGTTCTTTTACTTTCTATAGAGACAAGATTTGTTGTCCAAGCTAGATATTCTTTTTTTGGATAAAGACAAGGTTATCTAACCTTAGGGAAGGTTGAGCGATATTTGCAAGACATTAGGGTAAATTTTAGGACGATGTAAAATCTCTGGAGAAGGTATGGGAAGAAATTACTTGAGCCTTCTTGTGAATTTTTGTTATTGTTTGATCATAAATACCATGCAAATATCCTTTGTCAGTGTGTTTTGGCAGTTCTTCCAAGGAGACCAGGGAGTGAAGAGGATTACAGAAAGAAGGAAAATGAGGTTGATTTTACACTAGAAAAATTCAGTGAAGAATTCTACAACCTTTCTGCTACTTTTCTACCTCATTCCTATATCCAGTACACATTACTGCATAATCTTTGTAAAAACAAACATACAAACTTTCAGATACAATCAAAACTTCATTCTTCCCAACAATTCTGAGAGTAACCAAAATTGAATCCCATCATTTGTCCTAGTATTATAACTGTTAGGGTGACTGTAGTTTTAAGAGACTGAAACACAACATACCTTCAAGAAGAAAAGGAAGTTTCTTGGCTCACAGAATTTAAGGAAGGTGGTCAACAGAACTGCTGCAAGGTGCACGTCGGCCTCAGGAACGAGAAGAGCTAGAAATTAACTGTCAGAACATGCAATCTTGTCTGCTTTTTCTCTGTATGTCTGCTTTATTCTCTCTCTTCATAAATCTTCTTTTTCTAGATGGAAAATAACAATTCCTTCATTCTACATTTTATAGCTACAGTCACTTGGCAGAAAAAAAATTAAAAACTGCCTTGATGCTTTTTCTGGAACAAAGTCCTAAAATCATAAGGAAGGGATTTATTGAATTTAATTGGATCTATTGGCTACCCTGGACCAATCAACAAGTTGGCCTGGAGAAGAGAGAACTAAGATTGGCTCACCTGAGCAACAGAGATCAATTATGGCTAGGGGAGCAGGATCACGTGGTAACACAGCAGCTCCTTGGGTACCATAAGGCTTGGCAATCAGGAAATGGAGAACCATTCCTAGGACAAGGTGAATGCTGAAGTACTGGGCAGAAAAACTGTATATTACTAGCACCTATTGCACCTCAGGGAAAAACTACATTAGATCCATGCTGATGATACCTAGTTTCTGGGAGGTTCAACTCTAGCCCACTTAAGTGACCCCAGGTATATGAGATATATAAACAACAGCATATCTATACAGCATGAAGAAATATCCAGATGGAGCAAATGGATTTAAATGATTGAGTGCCATCTTCTTCATGAAACCCTTTTTGAATACTTATCTGAGCCCTATCAAACTCTTGCAAGTATTTATGACCACTATTACACAGTTTATCAAATAATTATTCTACAGTCGCCTGAATATTAGGTCTAAGTCCCTAGCTCAGCTGCAGGTATCTTATTTTATGCTTCCTTTTACTGAAAGACCTCTACACCAAGATTAGTGTTAAGGACATAATTTATTCCACGTTCATCCCATAAATGATCCTTGAGAGCCTACTAATTTCTAGGCAATATACTCAATGCCCAGGATACAAAGATGATCAAAGATGGATCCTTAAAGAGAGCGCATGATTTGATGTCTTTTGTCCTCATCACACTTGACATAGAAATCTAGCATGGCCAAATTTGATCTAGCAATTGAATTGCCTCTCCAAGCAACAGTAGTGTATCTAGATGCAGTTTTGTTTGCCTATCCAGAAAAATCAGAATTTTCCTCCCTTTTAAGCCAAAAGGCTATTAATGCAAATCCAATTGAATTTGCATATGATTACATTTCTGATGGAAACATTCATATGCAAATGAAAATTCATGCAAAGATAGCCAGATCATTCAAATAGTTGCTGAAATATCAAGATAAAATTAGGATATTAAATGTACATCCATCTATGTTTACTAGGTTACACTAAGGTCATCAAGTAGGACAATATTCTCAGAAAACTTAAACCATGTCTTAACCCTTAACATAAACCATTGGCAACCCTCAAGTAGATACGAATTCAGAAAGGAACTATTACATTACTTTCTGCTGTCATAGCACTGAAAAAGAAGTCAGTCACTGATAAAGGCAGTGAAGTTACTCAAAAGACATTCATCATGGCTTCACCATTTTGCCCCTTTTATCTTTTCTTCCTATCAAAAGTAAAAGGTAATTTTTTTTATAGATCTGATGTTATTTTGATGATCCAAAACAACGAGCAAATAGTTTATGCAAGTTGACAGTTTCTACATACTCCATAGGGCCTCAGTGATGCAAGTTAAATGACATCATCACAGTCACCACCAATAAGTATCCACTGGAAAGCATCCATGACATTGTGTGTACAGCAAGAGGAAAGTGATCTTATCTAAAGCCCATATTCTTTATTAAGTCCAGCTAATAACAGATTTAAGCAAAATTTCAAGGTATAAAATCTTAATCCATTACTGTACATTCCAAATCTATTTTTGAGGGAAATACAGTCTTGGAATAGACCGTTGTTCTTGTTAAACTTATTAGAAGTTACAGAGGAAAAAAAGAAAAGTTTGAGATCACAGCATTCAGGATTACTGGCGCTTAGTTTAGTGGTCCACAAAGTGTAATTCTCCCACTTCCTTTTATTTGGTCCCATGTATTTGTTTATAGTTTCAAGTCTTTTTAGAATTCTAGTGTTCTTTGCTTTGATGAATGTCACCTGCCATCCATCACATTTGGAAAGTCTAAACCTGAGGGAGGGATCTTAGCATCTCCCAACTTGACAAACCAGATTCTTTCCCAAATGAATCTGAGGAATTTTATATCTTAGGTATTTCTCAAATCCAGCCACTTCCTTCATCTCCATCATCAATTCCTTAACAGTATCTTTTGCCTGGCCTAGGATGGGAGCCTCCTAACTGGATTCCCAGGACCTACTTTTCTCTTCCTCCAATCCCTATCATACTATAGCCAAAGATGTCACCTAAAAATGCGAATAATCATAATTTCATCCAACCATCCTCTTTGCTTAATACTCTTCAATAGCTTCCTGCTTCTTTTAGAGTAAAAACCCAAATCCTTAACAAGCTCTTACCTGCTGCATGGTCTGGCTCCCGCCTTACTCTCCACCCTTACATCGCGTGGTTCTCCTTTCACCCTCTGCACTCCAGCACTGTCCTTTTTTTTTTACATCCTGAGATGTCCCATGCTTGTTTCAGTCACCACATTGCACATGCTGCTCTTCTCCAGCTTCTACAGTTAGGTAACTTCATGCTTCTTCAGTTAAGACCTTCCTGATCTTCTAGCTGCCATCAGGCTCCTCTGTTACTTTTTTTATACCACCACATAACTTTCTTTCATAATACTTATCTGAGTTTGTAATGATGTGTTTACTTTGGAGATAGTATCAGTTGTATTATTCTCTCTCGTGACTTCCCAAAGGATGAGCCTAGATCTGTTTTTTTGCCCACCAGAGCATGACATGATGCCTATCACACACTAGGCATTCAATAAATACTTGTTGAATTAATGGATGGTTCCACTTTCTATTCTCCTTATCAAAAATCCAAGTTCATAATGACGAAAGCTAAAAAAAAAAAAAAAAAAAAAAATTGCCTGGCTTGCTTGCGCATCACCTACCACAGTTGCCAAGGAAAATTATTTTGTCAAATACTATAATATTGTTTATGGTAGAGAAGACAAGGTGAACAATCTAGTGGCACCAAGGTTAACTGCTTTCAAAAACTATGATAATAGGATTCCACGATTAATTGTACCAGCAAAGCACTTTTTTCACCTACTTAGAATAAAGAATAATATAACAGCTACTCTCCCAACTTTGTGTTATGCATAAAAATATTATTTAGGATATCTAAGTCACAACTTATTTCAGAAACACATCTAGAGGTTTCAAATATCCAAAATCTTATGACACAAGTTGCTAAAATTGAGTTACAACTCTTATTCATTTCACAGGAATAGAGTCATAATTACAGAAGTTAAAGTCACATCAAAATCACACACCAGCTTCTTAACTCCCTCTGTTACTTTTTATTTTATTTCTATCAGTTGTGAGCTTAATTTTATTTTAAGCAGCTTTAAAATACTGAACTAAAGATTAAAATTATAGGGAAAGATAAAATGCCACATTCTGGTGATTTTTTTTTTTAACAAAGTTGCATTATTATCTGTCTAGGAATATCTTTCCTTTTTCATCTGTCTCAGATTGTGTAGTCCTGGCTGTCTGTGACATTCAGAGGGTGAAGGGTTAAAAGCTTATATTTAGCAACAGAATGTATCTGTGGTTAGGGACGTTCAGTCCAGTGGACAATGAAAAATTAAATATACCTTTCTTAAAAGAAAAGGAAATTTCAGATAGACTATTAAAATAACCTTAATTTTATATTATCTTTAATGTTTATGGATCTTAGAATACAATTGTTGGCTTTTTAAAAACTTTTATGTAAAACATTTTAAATTTCTTTCATTCTTTGTAAGTTATACAGACTAATATTCCAGGAAGAAAAAAAAATAAAATAAAATATGCGTATTTAATTGAAGGAAAGTGCCCCCCCCCCACTTCTTGCATATATTACAAGAATAAACATTCAGTCAATAACTGGTCATCTTCAACACTTCTTACAAATAAACTAGTTTTTGTAGTCTATTGCAAGTCAGTATTTCTCACTGGCAAGGATGGAGATGGACTTGGGCTCCTAGGAGGAAGGCCCGGAAAAGACATTTCTTCTCCTTTTATGATTTCAGTGAAGAATGCAAATTGCACATCAGATTTTGAGGAATACTTTGCCAAAAGAAAACTGGAGGAACGCGATGGTCATGCAGTCAGCATCGAGGAGTACCTTCAGCGCAGTGACACAGCCATTATTTACCCAGAAGCCCCTGAGGAGCTGTCTCGCCTTGGCACGCCAGAGGCCAATGGGCAAGAAGAAAATGGTGAGGCTGTAAATCATTTTTAGCCACTACACTGACCTCTGCAGCTGTTACAATTACAAATGCACTACATGCCTGGGTGTTTACCTTAAAATTTGAAGAACAGCTGCAGAGGCATGGAATTTCATGAGCAAAGATTAGAACTGTAATTTTAGGGTATTGTGAAATTTTTTTGTCAGCAAATTTGTGTCATTTGTACATCCAATAAAGAACAAGAACAATTAGAGCCCATTTCTAAGAGATAAAAATATCTAAATGTATTCCTATCTTTCTGAAATATTTTACTTTTGAGGAAAAAAAAAGTTCAGACCGACCCTCCCTCACCTTTTGTTCTTCTCCACGACCGACACCTGAAACGCCCCTTTATGCTGTGAGTTCCTGAGTAATCTGTGGCTACAGGTTTCATAGGAACTGTCAGTCACCTAAAGAGAATTTCCTCATTTATCAGCTGTTTAAGTCCCCCCCCCCCTCAAAAAAAAAAGCTGAAGTAATTAATTAATTTTCGAGCGCAGTGTGAGCTGATTCCTACAAGCCTGCCCTGGGTGTGCGAGGGGACTGGTGTGCGAGGGGCCGGGCGCAATGATGGCACTCTGTGGAGCAGATTGCAGTGATTCCTGTCATACCATCCTGGGCAGTCAGCCCATTAGCTGCCATTGATTTACTGACCTTTTGGCCTGCTTCTCTCTCTCTCTGTCTCTCGGCTACAGACCTGCCACCTGGAACTCCAGATGCTTTTGCCCAACTGCTGACCTGCCCCTACTGCGACCGGGGCTACAAGCGCTTGACATCACTGAAGGAGCACATCAAGTACCGCCACGAGAAGAATGAAGAGAACTTTTCCTGCCCTCTCTGTAGCTACACGTTTGCCTACCGCACCCAGCTCGAGCGGCATATGGTGACGCACAAGCCAGGGACAGATCAGGTGGGGGGATGGTTTTAAGTGATTTCTTTCTATAATAACCCCTTAGAGAAACGATATTGCTTTGATTGGCAATCATTATTAATTTTTCATGGCATTTTGAAGATGCAGATCTTTTAATGGTAATAGCTTTAATTGAGGTCTAAATGATTTTTTGATGGTCTCTTCTAATATGATTTAATAGTCTTATGTTCACGATCGAATGAGTGTGTTAATTTCTAATTTAGAAATTTTATTTGCACTTTAACTTGACTTTAGTTTCATTTTTATGTTCCACAAAAAGTGAATGAAATTGTAGCATTTTAATTATACATTATTAAACATCTCAGCAATTTTAATTCCATTTTTCACCTCGTTTTACTTAGAAATTTTCTTTTCATATAGGATCTAAGTCATAGTAAAAGAAGTGCGTATTTCTTTCATTTTTCATATAACACCTTCAATTACTTAGAGTATTTTTATAAGCTGCTACTAGTTTATGAAATCTAATTAAGTGTTTTAAGGAAAATCAAAAAGACATATATTATCTGTGTGTGTGTATATATAATAAGTGGGATTAGTACTAAAACATTGGATGTACATTAAAAAGATCCCTTCTTAATATACATATGTGTAGCTAAATGTTAGAATTACTCCCCCTCTTTTTGCTTGTCTCAAAAATAAAAACTCTGTCTTCAACAGTTAAGTATAGCTTCTTAAATCTTTAAAACAACTGAATAGGATTGATTCACAGTGTTCCTTAAATGTTACAGCAAAACTCCTCTGTCCCCCTGGGAGGATTGACTCTGCAAATTGATATTATATTATGTTTGCATGGACAGAAGTGGTGTGCCTTAAGTCACAATAACTGGCCCTACAGATCCGGAATCACTTAATTTAAGTCTTGACACCATGTCTGTTTTTAAAATTATTGAACATGATATTGTATTCAAAATTCTTAGTTTTTCCTTATAACCTTCATTTTTTTTGAATAAGGAAAGTGAGAATAAGCAAACACAGTCAATAACGGTAATAATACTAGATTATGGAATTTTACTATTTTAGGAGAACAGCTCATATAAATTATTCCATTTATGTCTGATTGGGCTTGTCACCTGAATACTTTTCAAAGATGAGTTATAAAAAATATTCTTGCATGGTTGCACTTATGTAACAGTTTATCTCCCCTTGCTTATATGCACAAAAACTCTAGGAAAAAAAAAGTGCCTAGATATTTATCTAGCATAACCGCTTTAAATTTCACATGCAGAAGTGTGATTGTGTTGGCGCATTATGAATGGTAGCTTTGGTGTTGAAAAGTCCCCTCATTTGCTCATGGCATTTACAATTAGTAAATTAAAATGATTGTATCATATTAACAGTGGCACAACTAAAGTTTATAGTAGTCCTCTGAGGGCTGTGGGGGGAGACAAAGCAGCTGTTGCTGTTTGTTTATGCAACTCAGCAACATATGAGCGCTGGTCCCTCAATGGCGCTCGGCGGGCTGGGCTCTGCTTGATCTTTGAAGGTTGCTGCTGTTTGAACAAACCTCCCTGTGTCCCATGTAACACCATCTGTCTCACTAGGAATGTGGGAAGATTCAGCACACCCTAGCAGTTGTCATACCGTTTCTGTGCTGTCTTTTTGCAAAAGGCTTTTGTGTCATTGCTGCTAGAAAAAGGCTGACCTCCTACCTTGAGCATCCAGAGTGGATGACTGCATTTTTTTTTCCAGAATTCTAAGTCACACTGCTTTTTTCCCCTTGTTCAAAAAGGTCAGCTGTGTTTGATTATATCTTTGCTGCTTTTAACTTGTCTTTTCAGCAAACTTTTTTTTCCTTTTTTGTCCCTACTCCCTTGCACACTACTAAAAAGGAAAATGAAAAGTCGTTGAAGTCTTTCCTACTGGCCTGTGATAAAACTGCTCAAGCAGCTATAACCCAAGATGTTGTCTCTTACATTTGATAATGAATCAAATCTGATATGCGACACCTCAGGAAAAACTAGGCTTCTATTTGCTACTAGCACAATGAATAGGATATTTAAATATGCTCATCATGTAATGAAATATTTATAGTCAAGGTTTTTTTGTTTGTGTGTTTTTGGTTTGGGATTGGGTTTTTTTTTTCTTTTTTACATTTTAGATTGCTTCAGTATAAGATATACTTTTATGCTGATACAAAAAAATTGATAACATTTGTTGTGTGGGGGGTGGTTTTTTTGAGACTATTCAGAATTTTCAGGAAAATATTTTTTTCTTAACAGAATTATGACATTCTAGCAGAGAATGTTCATATTTTAGAATTTGTAGTAAACACAAAAAACAACAAATATCTTTACAGTTATACTTCCTCGTCCCCGAAGGTTCAAAGAAACATTTTGGAAAAGACACTACAGAAATAATTCTAAAACGAGTGTTGGATGCGCATGTGAAAGCACTTTTTTTTATTTGTTCCAATTTTATTACCAACATTATTGCTTTTATTGCAACTCTGAAAGACTGAGCAGATAAATAAGCATGCACTCAAACCTTTTGGCCTGTCTGAAAAATAGAGGCCTTTTAAAAATATTCATAACAAATTTTCTTTGTTCCTCCTGCACAAAACTGATGTCAGTCTTTCTCCTTTTATAGCACCAAATGCTAACCCAAGGAGCAGGTAATCGCAAGTTCAAATGCACAGAGTGCGGCAAGGCCTTCAAATATAAACACCATCTGAAAGAACACCTGCGAATTCACAGTGGTGAGTAGCAGAGGTGCTGGAGCTCACATTTGCATTTTACTTAATTAGGGGAGTTTTAAAAGATTGTTTAAAATTTACACAGTCCTATTTGTAGCTTTTTGGAACTATCCATTTATTTCATCAACTCTGTGTGCCTGATTTGTCTTCATGAGACTTAGGGTACCACCAGTAGCACTGTCTTATAAAAAGAAGCAGAATGCTTACACATCTTAAAAATTACAAATGCTTTGATTTATTACAAAATCTAGAGGCTCCTTTTTGTCCTTTTAAAACTGCTTCTCCAGAATAAATATTCTTGACCTGAGGAAAGTCAACTGGCAAATTCTGAAGGATATTAATTTTTGAGACCTAACCATGAAAAACAAGGGTGAAGAATTTTGGATAAGAGCTATGTATGATAAATATTCCCTGATTCTTGAGGGGCGTGGATCACAGAACAGAATCCTACCACTGAGATTTCCTCTTTATAACTAGTTTGATAGCTCTGCCAAGCATTTTATTATCAAATTGGATGCTATTCAAAGGACTGGTTGGATTGGTAGAATCAATGGAATCTCCACAAAGTTGATTAAGGCCATGGCTACACTTCCCTTTAAATACCGTGACATCTTTATTGTGCTATTGACCACACATTAATCTGACACTCTGTTTAAATATGAGGCTGCCGATGGCAAGACAAGATTTGGGATCTCAGCCGAAAAAGTCATAGATAGCCCTCACCTTCCACTGTGAACATCTTGGATTATGTCCTCCCAGGGTAGATAAAGCCCAGAAACAGTTATGGTTACATAATTCTAATCTAAGTACCTAGAATGTAGAGGTACCCCATTGTGTTCCTTTCATTTGGTTTCACAGATTCTTGTCTTGGTAGACAACTGCAATTGTTACCTAATCAAGGAAATGTAACGTTAATTTTAATTATCATTTTAGGTGAAAAACCTTACGAGTGCCCAAACTGCAAGAAACGTTTCTCCCATTCTGGTTCCTACAGTTCGCACATCAGCAGCAAGAAATGTATTGGTTTAATCTCTGTAAATGGCCGAATGAGAAACAATATCAAGACGGGTTCTTCCCCTAATTCTGTTTCTTCTTCTCCTACTAATTCAGCCATTACCCAGTTAAGAAACAAGTTGGAGAATGGAAAACCACTTAGTATGTCTGAACAGACAGGCTTACTTAAAATTAAAACAGAACCACTAGACTTCAATGACTATAAAGTTCTTATGGCTACACACGGGTTTAGTGGCACTAGTCCCTTTATGAATGGTGGGCTTGGAGCCACCAGCCCTTTAGGAGTTCATCCATCTGCTCAGAGTCCAATGCAGCACTTAGGTGTAGGGATGGAAGCCCCTTTACTTGGATTTCCTACCATGAATAGTAATTTAAGTGAGGTACAAAAGGTTCTACAGATTGTGGACAATACTGTTTCCAGGCAAAAAATGGACTGCAAGGCTGAAGAAATTTCAAAGTTGAAAGGTTATCACATGAAGGATCCATGCTCTCAACCTGAGGAACAAGGAGTTACTTCTCCTAATATTCCGCCTGTCGGTCTTCCGGTAGTGAGTCATAATGGTGCCACTAAAAGTATTATTGACTATACGTTAGAAAAAGTCAATGAAGCCAAAGCTTGCCTCCAGAGCTTGACTACTGACTCAAGGAGACAGATCAGTAATATAAAGAAAGAGAAGCTACGTACTTTAATAGATTTGGTCACTGATGACAAAATGATTGAGAACCACAACATATCCACTCCATTTTCATGCCAGTTCTGTAAAGAAAGTTTTCCTGGCCCCATCCCTTTGCATCAGCATGAACGTTACCTTTGTAAGATGAATGAAGAGATCAAGGCGGTCCTGCAGCCTCATGAAAACATAGTCCCCAACAAAGCCGGAGTTTTTGTTGATAATAAAGCCCTCCTCTTGTCATCTGTACTTTCTGAGAAAGGAATGACAAGCCCCATCAACCCATACAAGGACCACATGTCTGTACTCAAAGCATACTATGCTATGAACATGGAGCCCAACTCCGATGAACTGCTGAAAATTTCCATTGCTGTGGGCCTTCCTCAGGAATTTGTGAAGGAATGGTTTGAGCAACGGAAAGTGTACCAGTACTCAAATTCCAGGTCCCCATCCCTGGAAAGAAGCTCCAAGCCGTTAGCTCCCAACAGTAACCCTCCCACAAAAGACTCTTTATTACCCAGGTCTCCCGTAAAACCTATGGACTCCATAACATCACCATCTATAGCAGAACTCCACAACAGTGTTACGAATTGTGATCCTCCTCTCAGGCTAACCAAACCTTCCCATTTTACCAATATTAAACCAGTTGAAAAATTGGACCACTCCAGGAGTAATACTCCTTCTCCCTTAAATCTTTCCTCCACATCTTCTAAAAACTCCCACAGTAGTTCATACACTCCAAACAGCTTCTCTTCTGAGGAGCTCCAGGCTGAGCCTTTAGACTTGTCATTACCAAAACAAATGAAAGAACCCAAAAGTATTATAGCCACAAAGAACAAAACAAAAGCTAGTAGCATCAGTTTAGACCATAATAGTGTTTCTTCCTCATCTGATAACTCAGATGAGCCTCTGAACTTGACTTTTATCAAGAAGGAATTTTCAAATTCAAATAATCTGGACAACAAAAGCACTAACCCAGTGTTCGGCATGAACCCATTTAGTGCCAAGCCTTTATACACAGCTCTTCCACCTCAAAGCGCATTTCCCCCTGCTACTTTCATGCCACCAGTCCAGACCAGTATTCCTGGGCTACGACCATACCCAGGACTGGATCAGATGAGCTTCCTACCACATATGGCCTACACCTACCCAACTGGAGCAGCTACTTTTGCTGATATGCAGCAAAGGAGAAAGTACCAGCGGAAACAAGGATTTCAGGTAAAGAGACAAATGCTTTTTCTGCTCTGAAGAAAAGAGATGGTAATTATACTGATTATGGGCGTGTAGGAAAAAAAAATCTTAGTGAAAAAAACTCAGCAGAAACGTAAGAGTTTGCTTTAACATGAACCTAAAACCATCAGTGAGCTAGAAAAATGGATGAAACAGTGAATCACTGTACTCTAAGCACATTTGCTTTAAAAACAAAAGGGATAAAGAAGAAATTAATATTTACTTTGAGATTGATTTAGATGGACTCATCTGCTTTTAGAATTACACATTGGTGACAGTATTTGGTAGGACTTACCTAGGTGCTAGAAGTTAAAGTTTATAACTGTCAGGTGCTTTTAAAGATGTGCACAGGACAGGTGTGATGACTCATGCCTGTAATCCCAGCACTTTCAGAGGCCAACGAGGGTGGATCACTTGAGGTCAGGAGTTTGAGACCAACCTGGCCCACATGGTAAAACACCACCTGTCCTAAAAATACAAAAATCAGCTGGGTGTAGTGGTGGATGCCTGTAATCCTAGCTACTTGGGAGGCTGAAGCAGAAGAATGACTGGAACCCAGGAGGCTGAGGTTGCGTTGAGCAGAGATCGTGCCACAGCACTCCAGCCTGAGAGACAGAGCAAGACTCTATCTCAAATAAATAAATAAATAAATAAATAAATAAATAAATGTAAAGATGTGCACAACTTGCAATAATACATATACACATTTTAATAGATACTTTTGTTTTACACCGAATGGTTTATTTTGAAGAGTATTTTTAAAAATGTCTTCCATATTTCACGTGACCTCTTACCAAATCTTCAAAGTAGTTAATAATTATGCTTTATCAAATAGGAAAGCAGGTATATTTTAACATTATGCAGCATATAATCTTTGTTTGCAAAATAGGAGCATAAGTAGCCGTCCACCTCTGTAACAGCTGTTCCAGTATTCTAATTTATAGTACATCTGCCCTCTTTGTAAATGTATTTAAGCCTATTTAATCTTCTCTAATATTAATTAGTGCAAACATAGTCTAAGAAATCTGAACTGTGGGCTAGCAAATGGAAATGTATGTTATCATGCACGTTTGCACTCCTTTGGATCAAGACAAAATAAATATCAAGAAATTTAATAATTTACTGATCCACATTCATTATTGTTCAATGCTGAAGGCTGTTTTAACATAGAACATTGATAAAAAGTGTTATTAATATTCCCTATTTCAAATTAGAAAATTAAATATAAAAATATAGCTTGAGGCCTTTAGTTGGTAGACATACATTTAAATAGATTGCATAATAATAACATTTTGTACCTAAATATAAAATTCAATTAAAATCGGGTTTCTACAGCTACAGATCATTTCTAGCGTTAAGCACACTAGAAAATACACAAATTTCAATGTTAAATTTTCATTTACGGGTATTTCTAGGTATAAAGCAAATACAGGATTTTAGAAAAATTTGTTTCTCTCACCTTCAGAGTTGACCATTTTCTGTCCTTGAAAAACAAAGAGCTCTACCTTCCAGAGCAGAGAAGTTTATATTTTTGTTGCAGTGTGAGACCTCATATATTGTTCATGGAAAAGGAAATTGTTTAACTAGATCGATTAGTAGCAAGCACTTTTGAGGTTCTCCGAATGTCAGCCTATACAAAGTTGTTTGGTGTGAGCGCAAAGAGAAGTCACTGTATTGAACTGTGTGATTCTATCGCAGGGAGAATTGCTTGATGGAGCACAAGACTACATGTCAGGCCTAGATGACATGACAGACTCCGACTCCTGTCTGTCTCGCAAGAAGATCAAGAAGACAGAGAGTGGCATGTATGCATGTGACTTATGTGACAAGACATTCCAGAAAAGCAGTTCCCTTCTGCGACATAAATACGAACACACAGGTATGAGTGACTTTGCCTAGCTGATTAGAGCTTCCCGGCCTGCTGTACATTTCATAATATTTAATGAGCACACTTGTGCAACATAAGATGTAACATATGCTGATACCTTCAACAAGGAAGAAATAATGCTTTTGCCGAGCTCGGGAGGACTTTTTTGTTGCCTGTTTATTGGATCATTCATGTATTTGTGAGTGTGCTTGTCTTAATATCTTTCCAGTTATTCTGTAAACCAAATTTGGAAATCATGTCAAAGGGACAGTCAGATGGCCAAGGCAATGAAATGGCTTGACACAGTCAGTTATTGAAAATATCTTCAAATTCTTAAGTTTCAAAGCTTAAGATGAACCTAGATATGTAAAAATCTAATAAGAAATTCAGACAGTAATACATTAGTTTCATCATCCAAAACACCAAGAAAGCCATAATTTAGGGGTAATTTTGTTTTTGTTTTTTTTTAATTAGCCACATTTTGAAAGAACTAAAAGCATTAGTGTCATAAAAGAAAAGCAATAGATCAGATGAGCTACTTGAAACCACCTATATTTGGAAGACTGAAATCAAACTTTCTAAATTTTAATTAGTATATTTCCAAGTCATGCATTACTAATTAGCAGCAATTACAAAGAGTTGACAAGAAAACAACCTAATTCTTCACTATGAGTAGAGAGATAGTGGGTTAATTTTTGAAAAGAAAGATGAAGTACCATAATGTCATTTAATATTACTTCCCACAACCCAAGATCTGCAGCTCTGTGGTCGAGCTCCACTTGTGTTTCCTCCCCGGCTCCATCCCCACCTCCCTGAACAACAGGGTAGCTGAACCTCATCCCTGCGTCTAGCCCATCTCCAACTCTTCTCCACTAGAAATTTGGCATGCTCTATTAGCCCTGGATTGGGGGAAAAAAAGTGTAGGATCTCAATCAAAATATTGGCAAGAGGAAACGAAAAAAATAGGGGAGTACAGGAAAACAACTCATTCTAAACCAGGAAGCCTAGTATCAAACATTTTAATATAGAGGAAAAAAATTAACCGACCACTTTGGGGGGAAAAGCTTTTTTGGGGAAAAGTGATGAAGAGGCACAGAAGAAAAAGAAAGAAGACAGAAAAGGGAATGTGAGCCAGGTGCAGCAGCTCACACCTATAATCCCAGCACTTTGAGAGACCGAGGCAGGAAGACTGCTTGAGCCCAGGAGTTTGAGACCAGCCTGCGCAACATAGCGACACCTTGAGTCTACAAACTATTTTTTAAAAATTAGCTAGACGTGGTGGCTCAAGCCTATAGTCCCAGTTGCTTGGGAGGCTGAGGTAGGAGGATGGCTTGAGCCCAAGAGGTGGAGGCTGCAGTGAGTCGTGATTGTGCCACTGCACTTCAGCCTGAGCAACAGAGTGAGACCCTATCTCAAAAAAAAAAAAAAAAAAGCGAACGGAAAGTGAATACTTCCTGTCATATTTTGATTGCCTAGACACATGGCACTCTTTCCTGTCACTGAAAACTGTCTTTGGGAAGTACTTGTACTCATCATTGGCCATTATTCCTCACTGGGCACGTGCTGGAGGCAGCGCAAGTGACCAGCATTAGCCTGAGAGTGTGGGGAGGGTTTTTGTGAAAAGAACAAGGTTGATAAATAAGAGGGTTCTTACTCCAACCAATACAGTTTTCTTTTTCTTTAGCTGTCTGATATTCATTGTTATTATTTTAAAAGTTTAATGATACCTTAAAGACAACCCAATCTAAATCCAAACAGTTTTTATACTTGTGTTATATAATTCAATGTTTGAAATATCAAAATTTTCTTTTAGCATAGATATTTTCTTTAGTACTAAGTGCTACTTAAGCATTTACAAAGTAAAGATATTTTCATACCTAAATTTTACTTTAATTTTAATATTTTAATCAACCTCACATATATTTTGTATTCCATTATTCAGCTACAATAGGCACATCATTGAAGGCATCTTTCCCTCTCTGATTGGTTTTATTATATGACCATATGCAAACTCTATGATTTACTACACGGTGAGTGTACAACTTTTATTTTAGTGAGGGCTATGATACACATTGACATCCAGTCAATATATTTACTTCTTATAAATTAGAGAATTTTAACTTTCATAGGTCTGTAGATAGTTGAGAGGCCCAAAAGTTGACAAACACAAATATGCATAATTTATTTGAAAAATAAACTTCAGGCCTGATGTGGTGACTCATGCCTGTAATCCCAGCACTTTTGGAGGCAGAGGCAGGTGGATCACCTGAGAACAGGAGTTCGAGACCAGCCTGCCCAACATGGAGAAACTAAAATACTAAAAATACAAAATTAGCTGGGTATGGTGGCACATGCCTGTAATCCCAGCTACTCGGGAGGCTGAGGCAGGAGAATCGCTTGAACCCAGAAGGCGGAGTTTGCAGTGAGCCAAGATAACGCCACTATACTCCAACTTGGCCAACAGTGTGAGACTCTGTCTCAAAAAAATAAATAAATAAATAAATAAATAAGTAACTTTATTTTTTAAAGTAAAAATAAAATATTCTGCTCCTTCAAGATGTGAGAGCTGCTGCCTGGACACATTGCCTAGCAACAAGATGCTAATCATTCAATGGTTTCTCTAAACTTGTGATTAATTATCTTCCTGTTGGCTTTCCAACTTGTCAAGTTTCCAGCATGTTAACTTTTTGGTCACTTGACCAAACATCTCATGACGTTACTACTGTCAGTGTATTAGGTTCTATTCAAATCAAGTTCTTCATGAATTTTCTCTCGATGTGATATATGTGGAAATTTAGTCCATGTTCCTATCCCAGTTGAACATGTGGGATAGTGCCTATCCCACTAGCCTTTCATTTGTTTACATTAAGCACTAGTAATATTTTGAGAATGCAGTAAGATGAAAATTTTAAGTGATAATTGTCTTGGGACTGATTGGTTCTAAGGTTGGGAAATAAAATCGAATCATCATTTCATTATGCATTGATTATGAATGTGTCCTTGGTAAAGTGTGTTTGTGATATCTGTCTACAATTTTACATATAAAATCGTTTAACTTAAGAAGGAAATCATGAGCTACTTATTCTTGGGACCCAGTGCTTTTCTTTGCCTCAATTTATTTCCTAGGCAGATACCAAAGTCATCATGCTTCATTTTTCTTACCAATGGCTTGTTGCTTGCTTGCTTTTCCTGGGACCTGGGACCGGGACAGAGGAGGGAAACACTATATAAATGTTGACTTCAACAGAATTAATTGTCACAAACAAGGACTGTGAAATTAAAAACTCTGAAACTCCTGTTAGGCACTGTCAAGAACTCGTTTGTATTCTACTAAAATTTAAATCTGACCTTTATTGAGTGCTTTCTCTGTTGAGACGTCATGGTAGGTGCTTTTTAAACCCACCTTATTTAGAAAAGTAATACAAATGTTTCTACTTTTGAGTAGATAAGTCTAAGTTTTAAATAAATTTACCAGTCAATTTTGTTTCTCAGTTATATGGTAATTTTTTTCATACCACAAACCTTTCATTTATTATTAAGTTCAGTTATCATTCTAGCTGTCAGGTGAATCACAAATCTAGATAGTAGAGAAAATATTTACCCTAAGAAAGTTTGATTCACTCAGTATCAATTTGGATGTTCTGAATCTTGGTCATGTGGAAACTTAATTCTAGGACATCTTGATTTGAATCAGGTAAACCAACAAAACAAGTTAAAAAGAGATGAATGTCCAAGTCATTTACTATTTAAATTGAATTTATTAAATGCTTACCACTGAAACTTCTGGAGATCAGTAGACTATTTAGTATAAGGTATATGTCAAAACTCTCACCTGCTCCCAGATTCTATCCTTTGTTTGATATCATAACCGAACATTTTATTTTTTCAGATTGTCAATTCATATTGCAGGATTAATATATGCCTATTATAAGCATACTGTTTCTTATCAAATGAGTTCTCTGAAAATTGAATGCCTATAATCAAGGCGTATCTCTAAGACAGACTGCAGTTTAGTGGGCATGCCCGAAGCATTGCTAACAGGCGTGGAAACCTGTAACAGAGAATGCTTGCTCTCTCTGGACACTGCTCTGTGTTTTGTTGCTTTGGAAAAGAAAGCCATATCAACTGTAATGTTCATTCAAAATTATTCATACAGTCTCTCCCAGAAGTCACTAAGTAGTTGACCTTTTTGTGTTCCTGAGCTGATGAGACGTTAGTATCCAAAAGAGGTTGTAGGACAGTTTGCCCATGCACACTGTAGCAACTAGAGCATCAAGAAAATTTTCATCTACAATTTCTCTTCTCTCTATTCAGATTTACTACTTCCATGTACTCTGCTCCTGCTGCATGCGTCCTGCTTAGAACTTGAGAAATTATTGACCATGTATTAATGAATAAGAATAAAATGATCTAACATTACCTGAGTGCCTACTATGTGCAATCCTTGTGCTAAACGCTTTATATAAGTTATCTTCCTTATTCTTTATGCCCAGTCCGGGAGTTAGGTCCCCAAATGATCTTCCTTTTACCTACCAATCCTGAGAGAAGTTAACATGCCTGAGAACGCACAGCCTGTCATAAACGATGGATGTGAACCCAGATAATCAGACTCATTTAACACTGCACCATCCTGCCCGTATGGATGAACTGCTGCGACTAGAAATATCTTATGCTTTCTCCTGATAGCTTCCTTTCCTTTAAGGTTCAAGTCCACACAAGAGAGACCAAATTCATAACATAATGACATGAAGTTTCCTGGGAGACAAAACCTCTTGTCTTTTTCCCAAATACACTTCTGTTTCCTCTTAAATCAACTTCCCACCACGGTGTCTTTCCAAATTGAAAAGCATGCTATCTTTGCAGACTCTTGGCACTCCATTGGGATTCTCTGTTATCCAGTTTACCTCATTCAAAACATCTTTTCCAAAAGTTAAGGATTAGTTCTTGTGTTGTTTGAATTATACTTGCTTTCTTCAGAGTATGAGCTACCTTGAAGTAGGTTGTTAGAATTGTCTTTATTTCCAATATAAATAGTAGTCACCAACAAATATCTTTCTGATTTCCACTGTTCCAAGTTAAATAACTTCTTTCTACTCTAATATTGTACCTTACTACATTTATCATCACTAAATTTCTAGTGGACATTCCAGTTAAATAAAGACCATTAATGAAATAACATATTGCAGTCTACAGCATTTTTCTGAATAGTGGCATGCCCTGGAGGCATTCAATAACATTATCTAAAAATATATAATTACTGATTGAGATTTTTATATCACCATATAACTGAATACCTAAAGTGTGTAGAATGGGTTCCTAAACTTATAACATGACACTTAGCAAATGAAAATGGGGTTGGATCTGTTGGGTTTTAATTTAATTTGCTGAAATGCAAGTTTGTATTAGGAAATAAAAGACACAACTTCATATATGTCACAGTGATCCATGGCACTCTACATGAC